>NW_009909488.1:24660-33859 GCF_000696875.1 Nestor notabilis
AATGAAGTGAGTTTTTTAATTCAGAGTAGAGAAGACTAAAGGATGGCATTTGCTTTAAATAACAGTTAAACAAAAAAAAGGGATGAGATGATTTCTTTAAGTTCTTTTCTGGTCCCAGAATTTCGGGATTCCTGGTCACTAGAGTAAATCTGCTTTGTGGAGCAGAGGTACCAGGCAGAAATACATAATACCTCCAAGATAAAATATTGAGGTATTTCTACCTTTGCAGAGCTCTTACTGTATAAACTTATGGAGAGAAAAAAGTGCAGCTGAACCAGAAAGTGACATCATTAAGTAGTAGCACAGTTTATGAAATTCACTGGATAAGAACATTTTAAAGTCTGCTTGGACTGTACCATCTATAACCTACTTCCACTCCAGAAATATTTCAAGAAACAAAAGCTTACTGTGAGTTTATTGAACTTTGAAATTTATAGTGTGCCAAATTCACCATTTTCATCAGTGTCCCACTACGACAAACCTCAGTCAAGAACAGGATTTCCTGACATTCCTATTTATTTGTAAATCATTTGGACTTCTCATCATTGTGAAAATGTCTTGAGATCTTTTTTTCATTTTACAATCAAACAAAAGGCTATTAAAGGTATAGCTTCTATACAAATATAACTTCTGTAAAAGGAATATATTAGACCTCATAGGAGTTTAAATGTTCCGTGTCTGTACAATTACCATTTTAATTTTTTTGTAAGTACAAAATCAGAAACAAAGATAAGATACTTAAAAAACATCATGAGTGATTATGAGCTATCTTTCTTAACACATATATCTCTATAACATTTTTCAATCAGCTCTGTATTGTATGGTTTACTCTTGTGAACTCCAAACTGAAAAAAGTTAATTGATGATGAAAGGTCAAAGTTTTGTACTTGAAAATGCATGGGTAAGCATCACTGCAAAATGGGCAGCTTACTCAATATTGGTCCTAAATACAGTAATTTTTGCTTATATCTGAATTTCTGTGAAACCCAACGTAAAAGGTACTCGTTACATCTGGGAAGTGGTACTAATTGGATGAAAAGAAAAACTGCTGAGAAGAAAAGCACTGCCACAGTGTTTGAGCTCTTTTTTAGAAACAACATGCAGAGACTGCACCGTTTATCAAATTGCACTGATTCTTCCTTTGCTAACTGCTTTTATCCCTAGACACCAAAATGGTGAGGGAAATTAGGGAGGTCAAGTCATATGAGTCCCCTGTGGAACCTGGTGGGGGTGGACATAGTTACTAACACCTTCAGACAAAAGAGGACAATACAGACAACTTAGAATAGGTAACAGGGAGAGCATAAAATCTAGAAAATCCTGGAATCTGTGGTCTTTTATCTCCTTGCCAGAACAGCTGAGGGGCTATAGTGAACTGAATGTGCTGCACACAGCAAAACCCAGGTAGTCTTTCCTGCCCACAACTTCATTCCTGAAGCATGCAGACTTAAGACCTGTATTCCTATGTGGTGGCATGTCCTGGGTTCAGCTACAGCAGTCATTTTTTCTCCTTCTTAGTAGCTGGTGCAGTGCTGTGGTTTTGACTTTCAGCCTGGGAATAACGCTGATAACACCGATGGTTTTAGTTGTTGCTCAGTAATGTTTACTCTGACCAAGGACTTTTCTCAGTCTCATGCTCTGCCAGGGAGGAGGGAGAAGCAGGGAGGAAGCAGAGACAGGACACCTGACCCAAACTGGCCAAAGGGGTATTCCATACCACAGCACATCATGCCCAGTATAGAAACCAGGAGAAGTTACCCGAAAGGCCAGATCGCTGCTCGGGTAGGGCTGGGTATCGGTCGACGGGTGGTGAGCGGTTGTGTCCTCTCCCCTTGTTATTCCTCTTATCATTATTATTGGTAGCAGTAGTGGTTTGTATTATACCTTAGTTACTGGAGTGCTGTTATCTCAACCCGTGGGAGTTACATTCCTCCGATTCTCCTCCCCATCCCTCCAGGAGCGGGGGGAGGAGGGAAGGGGCGGGGAGTGAGCGAGGGGCTGCATGGTTCCAAGTTGCCAGCTGGGCTTGAACGACGACATGGCAGGAGAAGGAAAGAATAACCTAGGCTTGTGTGCCAGTAACAGATGCAGCTGATCTCAACCTGAAAAGGTGTGAGACTACCTAAATAGGAACCCGTTTCCCCAGCTTAAAAAATAAATAAATAAAATAGTAGACACCAGAAACCTTGTAACTTGGTAAATAGAACAGGAGACCAGGTAGCAATAACAAGAAAAGAGTTTCCATTTTAGAAAAATAAAAATTCTTATCAGCTACCCACCATGTGCTATAATTTAAAAGCTTTTGAGCAAAGAGCATTTCTTTACTGCTAAAAGGTTTAAAATGCTGCAGTATGTAGACGAAAAAGTCTTGATTAGCTGTGGCAGATGAGTCAGCAGAGAAATAGTTCACAATGCAGTGCAGACCTTACATTTTGACATATATTGTTAGGGGGTCCCCATAGTCATTCCAAAAAGCCAAAGAATGAAAGAAAGAAAGTAAGGGGAGGGGAGACAGGAGGGAGAACGGAAAAAGGAAAAAGAAGGCCTGACATCATTAATTTAATCTTGAAAATATCATAAGGAGAAGGATATGTAAACAGCATTCTTTGTCCTCATAGATTTTGCAGAGGTTTTGGATTTAGCATACAAAATTTACTCATTCCCATTGCAGGAGAATCCTCAAGATATCTGTGTATTAGATTGTCCTGATGCCCTTTAGGTAGAAAGCTGATCTTGAAGTCAGGAAAGGTAGTGCCTTAATATTACATGGTATGGGACAAGCCTTTTTCTGTCTTTTTGAGAGAAAGAAAATATTACATACAGTACCAGATGTACAGTAGCGTTGGATGACTAGGTTGACCCTAGGAACGGTTGCAGAACAGAAGTAGCAGCTCACTGTAGAGAAAAAATTAAATGACAAGCCCACCCTCCTACCAGAGCTGTAAAGTCAAAGGCTGGGGTAACACTTCCACTTTCTCTTTTGATAGGAGTAGATAATGGGACCCATGGCAGCAGCAATGTAAGGAAAACTTATATGACTGCAGGGCTTTCACCCTGCCTCTTTAGAACCAACAAAAACTTGCCTTTCTGCATCAAGTTGCATATGCCTAAATTCTGAAAGATTACTTTATTTTCTTCTTTATAGCCTGAGCCTGAAATGAACAAATAAGTTATGAGTAATTAACACTCAAGTCTACTTAAATTTCAAAGGCAGTGAAAGTCTTCCTCTCTTGTTTTCTGGATTGGGACACACTGTTTTGATTTCAAAATATTTGTTCAATCAGAAAAGGTGGTGGGTTTTCCCTGTACTTTTTGGAATGCAATGAAAGGCTAACAAGGTATTAGAATGAGGAGATATTTTCCAGAACCTATGTTTTTACCTCTGTGGATCAAATCATGCATTTTTTCTAATATCATCATAAGAATTCTATCTTTCAGTTGCTACTAATATGGCTCAAAACTGACCTAGGAATATAAATAGAAAATACTGCTGAATCTAACAGAATACTGTTAAATTCCCATCAGCCATTTCACATCATGAGAGCTTTCTCACCACACTGTTAAATTTTGTACTGTTCTTTACACACTCTTATTTTCACTAGACATACATTTTACTGCCTTATAATTGTACTACATCTAAACAGAGAACCACAGGGAGACAGGTAGATAAAAAGTGCAGATGGTACTAAGAAAAATCTTACAGCACATCTTCAGCCAGACATTATTCTTGTATGCTTTATACTGCAGCCGCGTGCAGTAACTGTAGCCCATCACACTGCACAGATGGAAGTGCAAGTTTGAGGGCTATTGAGCATGTGGATTTTCCCAGTGTGTCACAATTACAGAAACATCTGTGCTAAATAACTTCAAGCTGATCCACAGCAAAAATTGGCAATGTTCAATAACTCTCAATATCCTTTTTTCCCCTGTGGTGAGATGGCCTAGTGATTGCAAGTTGGACTATAGCGTAAAACATGTAGCTTCATTATTTCAGGGCCTATTTAGTGATTTCTCCCATGGTATAGTACCTACAAAATGCATATGTTTTTTGTTATTTAGCTCTATAGAGCCTGAGTTTCAGAGATGCCACATGCCTGCAGCTAACATTGACTTCAGTTAGAGGTGTGGATATGTAGGTTCTCTGAAAACCAAGTCCTGTGGGGATAATTTTAATTGATTTTGATTTGCAGAGGGAAAGGAAACTGTCTGGGTGGCATGATCATAAAAGAACAGAAGGGAAACAGAGGCAATTTGCCTATAGGAACAAAGATTAAAAACTATGATCACATCTAATATTTATATTGTGCCATGACAGCATAGAAAACATTCATTGTTTTATTTTTTATTTCTGGTGGAGATAGTATTCCCCTGAAAAAATACTACAGAACAGAAAACCTTCCCAAATACCCTCAATAATATAATACCACACACATTAATATATTCAGACCACACTGCAGGTTAGGAAAATTCACTGTTCCTCATTTATGACTGAGTTGCAACACAGCTTCTCACCCTACATCCTCCCACAGCATTGGAACCTGGAGGTTTTTATGGATGTATGTGCACAAACTCAAATATAGCACATTTCCAATTCTTTATGCTCTACTACAGAATAATTTTTCAGTCCTTGTGGTCTTTATTTATTTCACCTAGAAAAGCACTTCGATACAGTCAGCAGATTTTATTCACCTCCTCCCAGTATTAGAAATAGAAAGATGCATATATTTCTCACATGCCACACACTACACAATTTCTCTGTAATGCATGACAGAGCATTGGAATAGGCTGCCCAGAGATGTTGCAAAGTCTGCTTCCCTGGAGATATTCAAGAGCTGCCTGGACACAATCCTGAGCAATGTGCTCGAGATGATCCTGCTTGAGCAAGGAGGTTGGACTAGATGACCTCCAGTGGTCCCTTTCAACCTCAACCATTCTGTAAATCTATGGTTCTGTGATTCTGTGGTTCTGGGATGCACATTTTCCCAGGCATTGTCCAATATCACTTGGGACATTCCAAGTGAAGAATGCTTATCCTCAGAAACTGTGATTGCTCTGTAATGTAATAGACTCATAAGGGATTTTATCCTCCTAAGTTCCACCCCAATTTTTTCCAAAAATACTATTATTTGACTAAATAGCTACTTAACTGCATTGATGTTCAGTCTTGAAATATTAGCTAACTAGTGACATACCTCTTATCTGATATTCAGCTAACTTAAACAGTGTTAGTTCTCTCATCTTTATAAACCAGTCTCCCATTTTGATAATTACTGTTACATGTTCTTAAATTCTCCCAAGTTAATCTCTGACTTCCTATTTACAAAGCTGCATTTACTATAACATTCTAACTACCATCACATCTGAAATACAGAGGAACTATAATCTCTTGGTTTATGATGTGACTCCTCAGAGGAAATAGCCAAAATCATACCAGTTTTTATTGCAGCTCATCTCTGCCAGTTCTTGCACAGTTTTTTGCAGTTTTGTATACATCCATCTTAGGATGAATGTATAGCTAATTGATGCCTGAATATGGTCTTCTCTTCTTGTTTCAAACATGTTAAGCTTCTAAGCAGGCATACTGTAAAAAAAAAAAAAAAGGGGGGGGGGGGAACCAGCCATAATTGAAGGAGAGATTGTAAAATTGAAAGAATTTCTCTGTGTTTTTCCTTCCTAACCACCCATCCACCCCTAATGCACACCCACCTGAAATCAACCAACAGCCCCTCTCTCAGAGTTTCTCTCCGCCAACTCTAACAAATGCCGAAGTTGTCAAATGATGCTGCTATTGTGTCCCCATAGCAACAAGCTTTCTGGCCTGAGTGACAGTATTTCCATGTTGTCAATTGAAAAGTGTCCCAAATAACTGTAGGGGCACCTGGAGTTTTCTTGCAACTCAAATATATTTTTCTTTTCCCCTCCAATTCTTTATATATTAAAGGGAAGTTATTTATACTCATTGCAACAGGTGGTATGATGACAGCTGAGCATTTGAAATTTACTTTAAAATTCTGTAAATCTGTCCTTTCAGTGGATTTTATGTTCCTTTTGAAACAGCTGTGGATTTTAATGCCATCTTTAAAACAAATAAAAAAAAAAAACAGTAAGTAACATATCAAGATCTTGATAACCGAACAAAGAAAACATATAGTGTATTATGTGACACATTCTTCATGCTTTTAAAGTTGATGAGAAATACAAGAGAAATGTAAAAGAACTGATGAAAATGTTTTCCTCAAGGAGAAACACATTTGTAACCTATGTATATATAATGTGTTACTCCACTGTATGCTGTTACTAATCTTCCAGAGTAAGTGTTTGGATCATACAGCCTGATTATGCATATATTAAAAGAGGAGATCAATGAGAAATAAAAGTAAAATAAATCCCACCAGTCTCAGTGAATTGGGTGAAATTTACATCCCTGAAAATCTGGCATTCATGTCACCTATCTCCAATTTTAACAGTATTTTTCAGTTACATTATTTAAGCTCACTGAATCTTGGAGATTACTTCCAGTCCATTTATCATGGCCACCTAAGGTCATAACTGAAAGAATAACTGTGTGTTCTTGAAGCATGTGGAAACTACCTTTATCAACATCATTACACCATTCAGATAACGTCACTCCAAGTTATCATGTGGATAAAAGAGAGCAGGAGCTAGTTTATTGTCTTTTGGAAAGATGTAAGACTACACAGTGATATTTGACTGAACGGTGAAGTCAGCCCCTGTACCCTTGCCAAATGCAGTTTTTGTGCCTAGTTCTATCACCCAGGTTACCAACACAGTTTCAACAAAACACAACCTTTTTCTTCTCAGTTGGATAGTAAAGCTACCATATCCCTTTATATGGCTGCTATGCTTCATTTTAAGCTTTCAATAATGAAGAGTTATGAAAGCACATTCTATTAATTACATATTGCTAATTATGTGGGTGTAAGATTGTTATGGTGATTAATTAGCAAATGTTTGCAATGTTTTTTAAGAAGCTTTACTGAATAAAGAGTCGAATGTCCGTAATATGTTGATGCAAATAACACAAATTCACAAACTAAAAGCTTATTCTGAAAACTAGGACCCCATATATGCAGTTTAGATATAGGGATATTATAAGGACAAAATCAAAAATATTTAATAATTTAATGTAAACAATGAATCATTTATGAAATAACCAGCATATTTTTCATCTGAGAATAATGGAGAGAAAAATGAATAAAATGTATTTCAAGGAAAGAGATCAACTTGCTTGTAAAGATTAATTTAAAAATCTAATAATTTTATGGGGCAGTCTTGTAGACCCTATATAATATACTAAAATATATTTCATTCACACATTTTGTCCTAGCTGTTCCAGCTAGTTGTGCCTGTATTGTTTTACCTGATGCCTGAGAATTATTCTTGATGCCTGAGAGTTTTTCTCAATGCCTGACAATTATTTTATTGTAAGGCGAAAACTTATCTGAGGATTGAAAAAACACTGGACTGAGGAATCATTGGGTTCCACAGATGAGACACATCCTTGAGAATTGTTTCTGTCTGGTTAAGTACAAAATACAATTAGCAGCAAAACACCTGAGGTAGGTTATACAAGTTCAGGGCAAAACTTCTTTGCATGACAGCGAAAGAGGTGGTGGTTGTGGGTATGGGACACGCTGACAGATTAGTCAAGGTCTAGAGACTGAGCGCAGGAGCACAGTGCTGGGAGGCATAAACCTGAGGGCAACAAATGCCATTCCCTGTCCCCACAGGCAAGCCTGTCCTCACCTTCACACAGGTCCAGATCACCAAAAATTCACAACACCCAATATAGAAAGTGCAGAGGGACAAAACCTGCAAAACCTATGTTTACCACAGGAAGAATGAAGGAGGAATGAACATGAAATACTCTACAGCACTGAAAAAATACTGTATAGCATTCAAAGATCCCATGCCTGGGCTTTTTTGTTACTGCTCCACAACTCTTCTTTCTTTCAAAAAAAGTTTAGAAGGCTATAGTTTTAAAAATTATGAAAATAATTGCTTCACATAGCAGATAGGTTACTGCTGTACATAATACTGTGACATAATACTGACTCCTCTAATATTATTTTTTTCCTATATAACTGGGCTTAGATCAGCTCCTCCCACTGCTTGCTGAGTGGTTGCTGCATTTAAGCTACGCAAGGGTTACTATACATGAATGTAGTACTGCAAATGAGTGCACCAAAATCCCACTGAGGCAGCACATACCCTGCAGGTACTCATGGTTCATCAGGAAGGCCTTAAAGACTATTTAATGCCAAGGACTAGAGGTTTTTATACCGCTATGTCATTTTGCAGACTCAAAGTCAGTGAATTAAGGGTTTTTCCTCATGTAGCAAATTAAAAAATGAACAACAGGGTGTTATGTGTTTCTTTATAATACAATATGATTCATGCGTCATCCTTCATGCAAGCCAATAGTTCTTTGATTTAGAGCTTGGATAGCTATAAGCTATCAGTACAAAGTAGTCTACTACGCAGAATTTATAGGATAAATCCCTTAAGTAAGGGTTCATGTCTATTCAGCTCAAACATCCTACATCTATCTATTTAATCTAGCTAATTTATCTATCTCTATATTTATAAAGCATCCAGTCACTGGTAGCCAGATGACACTAGTGTAAATATAATTTATTGACAAATTGGTTTTGTGCCTGACAGATACACTCTTGTCATTAAGGAGATGTGTCTTTTAAGAAAAGTTATCACTGTGTTGATATATTTTGTAAGATTTTATGTTCATTCATATTCTGACCCATTATAGTATTTGTATTGGACTGGGGTATTTATCTTTGCAAGTAACATCTTTGTCATGGGGATGCAGAGAAGGGCAACACAACTGCCTGAGCAGCAGTCTCTCTCCTATCATAGGAGGTAGCCCTTCAGATGATATACTTGTTAGAGGTGTTACTTAAGTAATTAAAAGGTTAATTTGGGAAAACTCATTGCTGTTTCATTTCCTTGATCCTTATTATTCATAGGAAATGTGTAAAATGTTTCCAAATTGTGAATATTTTCTCTGAAATTATATTTCTCATTATTTGCCTGGAATGACTATGCTCGTTATGTATCTAGATTGATACAGAGTCAGCTGAGAATGACATTCATAGAAATGAAACATCCACGTTTAAGCTCACACATAAGAGAGCTGTTGTTTCAAAAGGACAATTCCTGC
>NW_009909488.1:33890-40297 GCF_000696875.1 Nestor notabilis
TCCTGCTGCTGTTTCTAATCATGAAGGTCCTGCTGTGCTACTTTTGTTTCTGCTATGACGGGACAAGTTCTTGCCTGCAGGCAAGACTGAACTTCCAAAATGATCGTGTTATTCTTGGTGTCTAGTGAGCAATGTGGAAAGCATGGGGTTTTGATTTGAGGATGCAGGAGAGCTATAAGGATTTAATGTCTGAAATGAATCACACTGCTAGAATTCACTCTGCCACTGGTCAGTCATTCTTTCTGTGCTCACGTATCATTACAAATCATTCCATGCTGGTATATTAGAGGAATATTTCTGCACTTGTTGTGTCAATGAAAAATTTATAATGGCAGGAGTTTGTCTTGTTTTTATTGTTTCAGGAAACAAAATGCATATGGAACTGTAGTAGATGAATTCTCAGCCAGACCATAGAGCTTCAAACTTGAGCTGACACATAGTGGTGAAGTATATGTAGTACAAATGCTCTCCATTTTCTGACAGAAACTAGGACTAACCATGCACTCTGGAGCAGTGCGACTCCCATGCAACTGAAAGCTGCCTCTTCCATGCACCTCACCAAAAGCTTCAGAACAGCCAGTCCCTCTTTTATCCACTAGCTGTTCCTCATTTATTCCAGATTTTGAAGTAGAAAAGAAACCTGATTGCTAAACACCGTGTAGAAGATAAATGGGGATTTTTAGTGTTTTATCTATGGGCAGTAAATGGCACTTTTCCTAAGAGTAACAACATTACTCCCAATGGCACTTAATGGCTAAATCTGTGATATTATGCTATGGAGACTCGTATCTTTGTAGATGACTGCCATGGCCCTGGAGTACCTTTAAGATAACAATGTAAGGGCACATCCTTGTAAGGGCACGATTACTTCTGCTATGAAGAGTCACAGTCCAGGACCTTCATTCCCCATTGCATATAATTCAATTTTACATCAGATGCCTACATTTGTTTCATTTTTCTCAGAAAAACACAGAAACTACAATTATTCAGATATTTTACTTTTAAGTACTTCTATTTTTATTTAACTGTTTGATTCTTATTTTGATTCTCACACACCATGTACTAAAACATGTTCAGTCAACCTGAAAAAATTAAGTCGAAGGTGTAACATGGAGCCCAGGGAAGTCAGGTTTTGGTTGCCTAAAATCATTTTAGTAAAACCTGAGAGAGCGAGCTGTGTATGGTGCTCTGTGGTGCATGTAGGTCTGGGGTCAATTTGAGTCCCCCAACAAATCAAGAGTGGGTTAGGCCTCCTGCAACACGTGGTAGCAAGTGACACTTGCCAAGAATGTTATTCTAGGTGAAGCCATTAGGATATACCAATGCTGTGGAAATCCCATTACAGCTGATCATCCACTATGCCAGCAGAACCAATATTTACTCTCATAAATCCAGATCATCCTATATTTGTCTGTATAGTTCTGGCAAGCATCTTTTCCTATGTCCAGTACAATTAAAATTGATGTCTTAGAACTAAGCATGACTCCCTGTCTATAAGTATTTCTTCAAAATCAATGCCCATATTAGTCAGTACATGTGCTACATTTCACTCAGTTGTGTGTGTACTCAGTGCATTTTTTTCCCTGTGTCACCATGACCTTTCATAGTTTTGGTGTTCCAGGCTTCTTAATAAACAAAGCTAAAGCAAACCAAAATATTATCATTTCCATCTGATACTTTTTCTGGTTCCTGCACCTAACACTGCAACCTCTGTTTTCCTCTGTTCTCTGGCTCATTCCTTTCTGAGCACACCTGACATGTATAAGGTTTAATTATTTACAGGTAGAGGGCTTAGTTTGCCAGGCTAGGAACATACTTCAATTTCTTTCCACAACTCTAATGAGACAAAGCAGTCAAAAGCTTATTGCTACTACCACATAAAATCAGATTTATGGATGCTTTTTGTTAGAAAGTGGTGCAAAGTAGTTTGAGTCTTCCACTGAATTTCTCCATTCATCTCCCAGAGTAAAGTTTCCCCACCTGCTAATGGAAGAAGTGCTATTATGAGTGTTAAATTCTTTTCCTAATTAAAGAAATTAGGTAAGATTGGCCCAGTCTGAAACACACTGTGCAACTCTACCCAAACCACTGGCCTTACATCTAGTGATTATGATTCCCAGAAGACTGCACCTGCAGAGAGAGATCTTTGTATGTTATAGCTCATTCCTGGTTGACACATTAAGAGGGGGTGGTATGGAATGAGTGATCCTCTAAATGACCTGCCACTGCTAGCAGAGCTCTGAGAGTTCTCCACAGCTGGAAAAGGTTATTCAAAACTCTGAAAATGACAGCAGCACATACTGTGTATCCCCTCCTTTCCCAGCAAATATGGAGATGCCCACTGACTTTTGTCTGTTTGCTTCTTTCCATTTCTCACTTGAATTATTCATTACTTCTGGCTCTTTGGACCATTTGAAGGTGCAGCATCAGCATTACAGTTTCAGAAGATACAGCACAAAGGCAAAAAACACTCACATTCTATATGGTGGCAGCACATCTAGCTCTAGAAATGGCCATATCTGAGATACTATATTCTGAACCAGATGGTGCTGTCAGACAGTGCAGAATGACAACTTTTAGATGATGTAGAAAGGGTAATGTGCCCAAGCAGTGAAGGAATTCTACCTCTACTTGCTGCATGTTTTTAACTGCAGTTACAGATGGCACAGCAAGGATCATCTCAGGAGGAAAAGTAAGACTTCCTCATGGCTGATTTTAACTTAAAAGAAACTCTCAGAACATTTATAAATTAGGAAGGCAGGCCCTTGCTCTTAGTGACTGCTATGGCTCCCTTGGTAGAAGAAATAGGGGATAATAGAAGGAATTGGGGATTTTTAATGAAATTATTTTCCATCTGAAAAGCTACTGAATAGTATCAATTCAAATCAAGGAACATTTCTAATGAAAAAAATACATATTAACATATGGCATGTTCATTTCTTCTTCAAAAACTGGTTCAAATTTTCAGGTTAAAATATTTGTCAGTTCAAAACATAATTTAGGATAGAAACAGTAAAATTGAAACAGGTTGAAACTGTTAAAATAAAATTATTTCATTGAACCACGCTATCACACATTACTTGACAACTCAAAATTTCCATTTTGTGGACAGTTCTTAAGGAATTATTTTATCATATTTCATTGTCAACAATTTCTGCTGATCTTGAAAGTATTCATAAGCAAGCAAAGTATTTCTTACCCAGTGCTAATTCAAATATGAGTTTTACAGGGAGTAGACCAATTATTCAAAATGCAGACTTTACTATGCAAATATATCAGGATTATATTCTGCATTCAGCCCACCTGACACCATAATGGTACTAGATTACCAGATTTATATAAAAATGCGGAACAACCTTTGTCTTCTTTTGAAATAACTTGATTCTTAACTGCAGAGACCACATGCAAAATTATCTTTATTCACCCAAACTAATGCAAATTAGCACATCAGTCCATAAAGTGTACACTAAGACCATCTTTTATGCAGCCAAAAAAGTAACAATTACTGTCACATTTATTTTAATTGTGGCTCCTCGGAGAAGATGAATTACATTTCAGAGAAACAACACCTCTGCATGTAAAATTAGCCACCGAATTGATAATCAGAGAAAAAAAAAACCAACAAAACTCCTACTTAATGCAACATACAAGTTACTTCTTTTCCTGTAGAAATGTATTGGAAACATTCCAATAAAAGTGACTTAATTTTGCTGATCTCAGCCTACTGAAACCATGACAAAATTAGCTGAATGACAGATTTGCAGTGACAAATTGGTTGAACTTTTATCTAGAAGGGAAAAACATACACAAGGGAATATTTCACAAACTTAGGACTAAAATTTAGACTTTAATTATTTAATAGACATACAGAGAACAGCCATAGAAAGAAGAACATTTCTACCTATTGCAAGCAGCTCAACTCTTTGCCATGTTTCTCTTGGTCTGTATGGCATATTTGTCTTTTGAAAATTATACAAATTAAAGTCCGGGTGGAATGGCTAAGAGAAAGGATCACAGATGGAAATCTTACCTCATATACAGGTGTGGGGAAAGAGGAATACACAGCATGGTATAGAGGAATAAATGAAGAAGTTCTGCAAAACACAGCAAAGGAATGAAGATTCTTGTCTTCCCAGGGAAGCATTTATTAGGACTTACTGTTTTATGAAGACAGAGCTTTTAAATTACATATTATATAAAAGTATTCCATATAATTTCCAAATACTTTCTTATTGGAAACATTTTTAGGCCTAAATTTTCTCAGCCACACAAGGAAAAGAATTTTGTGGAACTCATGGTCTCTTCTCTTGAAGCATTATACTTTTGCAGAATTAGAATGGATGGGAGTACTGCTTTCTGTTCCAGAGTGGAAACATATTCATACGCCTTTTTTGTGAGATTTCTTTCAAAGGCTCATCTACATTCATCTAGCTCTAGCAAAAATATGGCATCCACCAACAGCTAGTTTTTGCTTGCTTGTTTGTTTTGTTCCCACTGGCTTTCCAAACGTTATAAGCAAAGCCAGCAAAAACAAATTTACATTGGCATAACTACACTGCATAATAGTTCTGGTAGTGTAGTGGTGCCAACCTGGGGAAGAGACTTTACACAATACTAGCAGGCAATGTTGAGAAAATTAAGCCAAGCCATATTTTTAACTATGAAATATAAATATCTTGAGTTTGTTTTTTATTTGTTTTACTAACAAAATGTATAATTCATCATATGATCTACACTGCTGCACACAACATCGGCAAAACCCAAGAGGAGCCGGAAGCCACTGTGCAGCAGGAAGACTATGACATGGTTGCTATTATGGAAAAATGGTGACATGACTCGCAAACTGGAGTGCTGCAATGGATAGCTATAAACTCTTCAGAAAAGATAGGCAAGGAAGTAGAGGTGGTGGGGTAGCCCTGTATTTTAGGTAGGGTTTTGATTTTCTAGAGCTTAATGATGATGACTAAAGGGTTGAGTGTTTATGGGTAAGAACTAGGGGAAAGACCAACAAGGTAGGTATCAGTGGGAGACTGTTATAGGCCATCCAACCAGGATGAAGAGGCAGACAAAATATTCTATAAGCAACGGGAGGAATCTCACAGTCACTAGCTCTTCTTCAGCTGAAGGATTTCAATTTACCGGATGTCTGCTGGAATATAATAGAGTGGAGAGGAAACAGCCTGGGACGTTCCTGGAGTGTGTGGAAAATAACTTCCTGACACAGCTGGTATGGGAGCCAACTATGGAAAGCACCCTGCTGGACCTGTTGTTTGTGCACAGAGAAGGACTTGTGGGTGATGTGATGGTTGGAGGTTGTCTTGGGCATAGCAATAACAAAATGATGTAGTTCTTGATTCTCAGAGACGTAAAGAGGGGGGTCAGAACTGCTGCCTTGGACTTGCAGGGGCACACATGGGCCTGTTTAGCAGCCTGATTGACAGAGTCCCCTGGGAGGCAGTCCTAAAGGGCAAAGGAGTCTAGGAAGGCTGGACATTCTTCAAGAAGGAAATCTTGAATGTGCAGGAGCAGGTCATCCCCATGTGCTGAAAGACGAGCTGAAGACCTGTCTGGCTGAACAGAGAGCTTTGATTGGAACTCAGGCCAAAAAGGGGAGTTTGTGACCTTTGAAAGAAGGCGCAGAAAACTCAGGAAGACTACAAGGATGTTGTGAGGTTATGCAAGGAGGAAATTAGAAGGGCCAAAGCCCAACTAGAACTGTAAAAGATAATAAAAGACGTTTCTATAAATAAATTGACAACAGAAGAAGGGCTAAGGAGAATCTCCATCCTTTACTAGATGCAGGGGAAACAGTGACAAAAGAGGAAGAAAAGGATAAAGTATTTAATGCCTCTTTGCCTCAGTCTTTAACGGTAAGACCAGCTCTTCTCTAGGTAACCAGCCCCCTGAGCTGGAAGACAGGAGGGGGGACAACAATGAAGTCCCCATAATCCAAAGGGAAATGGTCATCGACTGGGCTAGATGGGGCCTACCAAAGCGTACTGAAGGACCTGGCTCCCCAAAGCCACTTCCCAGCATTTGTCATCAGTCCTGGTGAATGCGGGAGGTCCCACTTGAGTGGAGGTTAGTAAATGTGATTCCCATCTACAAGAAGATCTGTAAGGAGGATCTGGAGAACTACAAGCCTTTCAGTCTAACCTCAGTACCTCAGGAAAGGAGAAGATCATCTGGAGTGCCACTGTGCAGCACATGCAGGACAACCAGGTGGTCGAGCCCAGCCAGCATGGGTTATGAAAGGCAGGTCCTACTTGACTAACCTGATCTCCTTCTCTGATCTCATCCACTTAGTGGATGAGGGAAACGCTGTGGATGTTGTCTACCTGGACTTTAGTTAAGCCTTTGACAACGTTTCCCACAGCTTTCTCCTGGAGAAACTGATATTAGAGCAC
>NW_009909488.1:40320-45649 GCF_000696875.1 Nestor notabilis
TAGGGAAAGGTACTACCTTGTAATGAAAAATGGGACTAATTCAAAAGTGGAAAGTTCCTGCCTAGCAGAAAATAGTTTCGAAGTTCTGTAAATTATTTGCTTCCAGGCATTTTCTTTTAATAGCTTGTTCTTTTTTCTTTCTTTTTTCCTTTGGGGTTTGGGTTTTTTCCCCCTTTTGGTAGAAATAGCTTTTGATTCACATACTATGTAGGATGTGTTTTTCCTTCAACCTTTTGACATCACATCAATTCCCACCTCCTCAACATCACTGCAACAGATAAAATCTAATTTGTCAAATATAGAAACAACTCTGTTTTTAAGCACTTCTTTCAGGTTCTGATCTTTCTATGAAGACTAAAGTCCCTCTTTGACAAAGTTAGTCCTCTACTACATAACTCTATAGATGATTTCATGCCTCAGTATTTTCACCCAGACAGGATTGCTCCACCCAAAAGATGTCAACAGAACAAAATTCACCCACACTCATCTTATACTGGTGAAGCTTTATGAAGTTTCTCTCCAAGGGTCACTAAGTTTCCTCAGACCAAAATTTATGTTCACAGTTTATATGAGCAGCAATGACATGGCCACTGACAAGTACCAACAGCACTATTAGCTTGAGCAGATACACTGTCCAATCTAATTTTAGGCTCTGCAGACCTGCCCATAACTGCAGTTTGTGAAAGGTCAGATCTGTCGTTTGTAATCAGTACACGAAAAACAGATTAGTGTCTCTGTTCCCATTTTGCTGTATAGTGTGGCTTTATCCACTTGCTCTTTTCCCTGGAGTGCTAAGGCAATCTTCATTAGAGTTTCCCAGAAAGCTAAGATAGATAAACAGTTGTATGAGAGTTGTGTTTCCTCCCTTGCTCTGCTTATTCACCTTTTCCATAAGGTCATATTCAGAAGGTGAGGATAGAAACTGGCCTGAGCCCAGAAGCATTAGTGATAAGTTTCATTCACTATTGGATGTGGCCAAAATGCATATCAGTTGTGTCAGTCACCAGTGAGCAAGCAACATACCCATTTTGCATTATGTCCTGTGGTCACAGAAGCTGTGGGTCAGTTTCTTGCAATCTTCCTGGGCCTCTTGGGATCTTTTCTTGGCTTCTTGCAGCACCTATTCTTGCTAATTCTAGCCCAGGCATCCCTGGGCAAATACACCATAACACATCTAACTTTTGTGTTGCAGAGCACTTGGTTTTGCTCAAGAAAGTCTTCTTAACTGAACCATCTCTATTGTGAGGCCCTAGTTAGGATTAGTATGCTAAATGGCTCTTGCTAAAGCTGATTCAGGGACTTACGGAAACAGAAATTCCCTCTGAGCTCCTAATTCCAAACTATTTTCTCAGACACTTACGTATTTTTTCTAAAAGTGCTTATCACTGCCTAATTTGTCCTGTCTGACTTCAACCTGTAGGCAGAGAGCACTACACAGGTATGACTGCATTTAGATTTGTCTAATACTTGGCATAAGTGTGGACCTCTGCATCTTTTTTGTTTATTTTATCCCCTAAAGTTCCACCATTGTTTTATTTCTTCCTTGTATTTTTTATTCCTTTCTGATCCTTTTATTTTATTGCAAACATTTTCCTTTTCCATTTGGATTGTTTTGTTAAGATAGATCATAAAATGAAAATATCCCAGAGTGGATAGTTTATTTTACTAAATTGACAGCCTTATCTGCTTGCAGACCACAACAAATAGCAATACAAAAGTGAACCATCCTGTGAAATAAACTGCAGGCAGTCTGGACTGGAGACCAAGCTGCCTTGGAAGTATATTTTGCTACATCCCTTCAAATGCCCTGGCACATTCATTATAGTTGTTTCTGGTCTGAGGAGAAATCTGAGACTTCCTTTCCACTCTGCTTCAGGTTGTTGTTGAAAACATCACCAAAACTACCCATGAGCTTTGGCTAGAATCCTAAGAGCTTTCAGGAAGAGAGAAAGTAGGTAATTTTAATGTATATCTGCCAGGAGGTGAGTCAGTGTGGAAGGCAGCTTCTTCCATCCTCATGGCTAGTTGACTTTAAGAGTCCTCTACAAGCTTTCAGGAGCCTTCAATAGTAGGCAGCCATCAGATCAGCTTAGCAGTGCATAAAGCTGAACTCTGAGCATGTCCTCTCCCAACAGCCAGGAAAAGCATGACTGTATCCGTGACCTAAGAATTTTCACCTGGCTTTGTCATCTTTGAGGCCTTGTCTTGTATGCAGCTCTATGACCTTCATATGATCAGAATTGATGCTATCTTTCTCTTGTGACCTGGGGACTCTTCAGCACTGACAAGGGCTGGCAACGTCTGTCCCTTATGAGTAATGCTGTGTTCACAGAAACCTGAGGCTTAACCACTTGCTCTGCCACGTTTGCAGAGCCTTGCAGTGAATACAAACACGTAGCATGTTTCAGACCATAACGGATGGATGTGCATCCTGCTTATCAAACTGAAAATCCTTCTTAGTTTATAAAAGACAGAGCAACAGGAACAGTTGAGCCGAAGTCTATATATAATGGATCTAAGAGATATCCTTCTGTCATGCTGAGACTTGATTACAGCCTAAGTTCTGTCAGAAGGGCCATATGTTCCATTCACAGCATGGCTTAGCCCTCTGTGGGCTCAGCGGGAGTGGGCTGCAGCTTGGCAATTTGTCCAAGGCATGTCATGAATTGACTAGGATAAAGAGATTAGGGTCTTGATCCTCCGGAACCTTCCACCTTGTGCAATGACTTGTGTGAGTACAGAGTTCATATGAATGGATACTGTGTGGCCTTGATAGTGGTTTAGCACCACTTTGGGCTCATTTCAAAAAGGTGAAAACAACTGTAGAAGCAGCAGATACTTATTGACCGTAATTCCTGCCCTGCATTTCCTTTGTGCTTGTGTGAGTTTTTTAATGATTTGACTGTTTCTAACAGCTACATTTGAAACAAAAATGGAGAGAAGGACAAAGGTGACAGCCTCTACTGTGTTCCTTCACAACATTCAAATCTGTCTTCAAACCCTACACACGTGATCCTTGCTCATTAAAATCAAGAAGTAAAAGGAGAAGCTAATGATTGTTTAAAAACAAAATAGGATTAATGAAATAACTCGCAACAAAAAAAGTGGGCTAGAAAGTAATTTGATCTCCCTCTTCTGGTCTCCCAACCTTATTTACTACTCCTTTGTCCCACCCTCAGTCTCCTTCTGTAATGGTGTTTTCTTCAGTGCCTTAGAAAATGGCTTGGAGGCTTATAAGTCAGTGGTGCAGCAATATTTCATGCACGACTTCTGGAATGGGGATCATGCCCAGACCCCCACTAATTTTCATGCAAATTAGTGACTCTGTTTAGAAAGGTCAGAACTGCCAAATGGCAACAAAATTGCAACAGCAGGCAAGCTTAGTGGAGTTAAGGGTTTGCTCATGAATTCTTTTGACAAGAGTCCTGTTGAAAATAACCCTATATCTCTGTCACAAAAAGCACAACATTATGATTTGAAACATGATTTTTATAAGTCAGATGAGAGGTGGATAATGTACTAATGTACTTGTATCTAAAAAAGAGGGGGAATGAAATGTCAATCTCCCTTTGAGTTTTGCTCTCAAAGAAATTGAACATAAGTATGGTGCCCTGAATCACAGGTATGAATCAGTTTCACAGATTTTTCATAGTAATTGACACCACACTCATTTCTTCAGGAGGACTCTGCATTAATGCAGACAGGACAAAAGGAAGGAAGTTGATATGGTATTATAACATTAAACTCTATCTGTAATAATGGGCCAACTTAGTGCTAGCAGGCATAAAATTCCATCTTTTGTCATATGAGGGGACATTCAGTCTGTGATTTCTTTTACACTGTACAGAGTATGGTATTTTTATAGTTGTACTGCAATTTTCTAAATATTCTTTTTCTTTAGGGATGGAAAAAGCCAAAATAAATTCTCTCTTACTTTGACCAAAATGAAATGTGTAATGTAGCTATTTGTGTTTTTAACATTAAGAAACTGATGGCAATATTATAAAAAATATCATCACTGAAGACATAAATTAAATGGTTAGCTTTTCAAACCCCAAACCAGTATTTTTTCATTTTGGTTGAAATGGCCCAGTTTTGTTCCATGAAGTTGACATTTTCAATTAATATGAATCCTAAATGCAGTAGCTGTCCATAAAAACATGCCAGTTTGTAAGAACAAGATAAAAAGAGTAGCATGAAAAAAGCTTATTTTCAAAAGTGGTTGGGATAGTCTGGAGATGATTGATTATAGCCCATGCTACACATGATCTGAAGCAATCAAGGATTTAACATTCAGTTCTGACTGGGCAAAGGCACAGGACTGTTGACAGCCTTCTGCTTCCTGGACCCTTACCTTAATCTGTTTTACTTTGCTGTCTAAAAAGACTCTAAAACACTTCAGTCCTGCTTTGCAATTAGAAAGTACCTGCAAATAAAAATTCCTGAAGTCCAGGGAGGTATCTATAAAGCACGAGAGGGAGCCATGGGCTCAGAAGAGGTACTGAGCTTCTCTTGTTTTGCATGGTGGGATGGTGAAGGTCTATATCCTGCAAGATCAGCTTCAGGGCATGGTTCATTCCACTGGATTTAGTGCTGGCAGGACTGGAACTTCAGTGCTTAGCAGAGTGAAAAGCACCATTACAGTGTGCCATGGCTTGGATGGTTTGCCTTTTTAGCTGCTCAAAACCTCTCTGAAGTAGAAATGAAGTGGCAAAAAAATTATACTCTTTTCAATGCACATTCTTAGGCTAGACTTCCATTCTTTTTCAGCTGCACAGATTTGTATGCGTTGTGTGAAGCAACAAACACCAACCTCTGGCAATCTGTTTGCTAACAGTTCTCAAACAGAAGGGAAATTCATCACATACAGGCCTACACACTCTAATTTGTTCACCTCTAACATTAACTATTTGAACACTCTCCTTTCTGCTAACTGTTCTGTTATGTCCCATGCCAGCTCAGCTGCTCTCTTCTACTCCTTGTGGGAGCTCTGCAGTATATTTGGAATAAATCTTTTGGCCTCTTAATTTCCTCCATTGCTGCCCCTGCTAGTATGCTTCGGTGATTTTCAAAGGCGATCTGGCAAGAAGTTAATTTGGAGTCTGATTTCATTTTTACTTAATGTGCAGAAATGACAAGCAAGCTACAACAGTACCCCTCTGCTTTGGAAAAGAGCCAGGTTCAAGGACCGTGGAGCCTTTTATAAAGCTCCATTACCAGAATAGGTTTCAATCCTAGACCATTCAAACCCATTAGACATGTGCTCAGACACATTCTTCCCCTATCCCTAACACAGTAGGGTACAAGGTGAGACAGATCAGGTTCAGCA
>NW_009909488.1:45680-92920 GCF_000696875.1 Nestor notabilis
TCTCAAATTAGAGTGAAACTGGTTTGGTCGATTCTTTCATTGTGCTCACATGGAGAAAGGTTGTCCTTAGTAACTGTTTTGTAATCAAGTGATTCAAATGAAACTTAGAAGTACTGGAAGTGGGACTTTTAAAAAACCTGTCTTCTTGGTTAAAGTTTGATGAAGATGCACACTTAAATGGAATTAACAAACAGGAAAGTACTATCAGAATTCAGGACTCACACATGTGTTTATCTTAATAGATATTAATCTGTTATGAAGCTATATATCTATTATGAAGGTCATTGAATATTGGCTTTCATCTGCTCTTTCGTTTTCCTAAAATAGATTTCACTCAATAAACTTTCTGCTTTTGGATAAGGGGTTCAATATGCAGTGGTATCTTTTCTCTTGTCAGACATGAGGCTAGTGCTGAATAATGACAATAATTAAAAGTACTCTAACTGATGTGACTAATAAAACAATTTCATATCAGTGGTGAAGGACAAATCTCAACACACTGGGTTTGGTTTGGATAAGAAGCCAAAAGATTGATTATCCAAATGTTATCCAAAGACTGCATGCTAAAATGAGAGCAACAACAATTCAGATGAAAATCTTATAATAGCAGCTGCGTCGTGGTAAGTTCCTTCCTGCAGCTGGAAAAAGAACTGCTGTAGTTTTTAACTGCAGGCAGTATAACCACTGATCAAAATGGCCTGCTATATGATGCTTTCCCAGCACTTCTCAGAACCATAGTCATGAATACTGACTCTTTTTGGACACTGATGAATAGCTTTCAATGAGGTGGGGGGGACTTCTAGCTTTCCATTTTGACCAGTGAATATAAATAAGCCCTGTTCTTGAATTCTATGAGAAATTAAAAAAAAAATTTTAGATTAAGAGTATGTATCAAAGAATGTTTTATGTTATATTTTTATTTTCATTTTTAATAAAGAATATAAATTGTATTACTACTTATATTGTCATATATATATTACACATATGCACAAATATTTCTGATATTTTTGTTGCATTCTACTCTTAAATGACTGAAGAAAGATACTGTCTGGTTTTGATATGCTATTCCACAGCCTATAACTATTATAACCTTAGCTCTGATACTTTAATTTGTAATTAATTATTTTTTCCTAGCACATTCAGCTTTCACAGATCTCAACAGCTCCAGGTTTTCCTTCCTTATGAACACTGTTCTCTTTAAAAACAAATGCACTACATTCTCATCTCCATCTATATGCCAGCTCTGTTTGTTTCTTTGTCAACATAAATGCAAGCTTTCCTGTTACTTCAGCCATGTTAGTCTGTTGTCTCCCAGTAAAGTCTTCTCCTTCACATATTTGAGTAAATCTCTCCTTGAGTTCTATCTTCCCCAAAAGGTGTCCAAGAAACCAGCCAATTTTCTGAGAAGTGAGTGAAAAAACAGATAGGAAAAATAGTACTTTGTAAATAGAGGAAACAATAAGGTGGAAATGCTTATCCCTATTTAAGACTGTAGTTATTCAGCTGTGTTGTTCCTCTCCCCTCATTTAGCACTGGTGTGCCCATCATGCCCCTCTGTGTAGTGGTGTAAGCACAGCCCTGATGTGAGCCCTGAGGTGTGCAGGTAGACATGAAAGCGTGCACCTCATCAGTCAATGGAGCAGCTAAAATTCCCTTCCACTCCTCTGCCTGTGCATACTGTGCCTAATGCTTCCTGGTGCCTTCATGTGCTCACTAGCAAAAATAAATATTAAGTAGCTGAAGGGAACAGTTTTGGAATAGCAGGCTAAGATGCCTTAATGTGAAATATATTCATTTATTCCACGCAAACTGAAACACATCAATTAACAGGCAAAAATCTGATTCTGTGAAAAAATTTCAGGTATAAAAAACTGAATTAAATTAAACAAATGAAGTATTTAACATGAATAGTTCACCTTGTTTTAGTCCTTGCTCAAAGGAAACTCCTAGCCCTGCCTGACTACAAAGCCTGGAATTTGATCCTTAGGTTTCAGAATAAAACAGTATTATTGTGGTTAGGGTTAGTGAATGATGTCAGTATTACATTACTCCAAACACATGATGTGTAATGGGGGTTGGGTATAACCAATTACCTTCCCTTTTTGTCTAAAATTTCCTTGAAGAGGTAAAAACTAAAAAATTCCTTAAAAAATAAAAGAGAACTAAAAAACCCTGAAGAAATTCCTTCAATTTCCTTTAAAGAAGCCTTTCACGCTGAGTGCATTAAAAATACTCCACAACCTAAACACATTCATATAAAAAGCTATTTCCTTAGATAGCAACATTCTTTATTCCCTTTGCTATTATTAAAGATGCTAGTGTTTGAATAGCTTGCTCTCTCACAAATCAGCTTTTCCTTTAGCTGAGGGAAGTCATAACCCTGTGTTTATGACACCTCATGCTGTTTCTCCAAAAATAATTGTTGTGCCACCAGTGCAGAAAAGATCACGGAGCTGATGAACTTTTAATATGTTAAACACTCACCCTGACTCTAAAAGCTATATTTTTAAATTAGATGCATCCTGGCTTCCAGTTGTGCACAATCAGAATAAGATACCTTCATGCCCTCAGTGCACAAATTGAAGTACCTGTGTTCTTGAACCCTTGAACTGGATGCAAAAAGGGGGTCAAATACAAAGGACTTGGTTCTGGCAAGTAAAGAAAAGCATTTCTGAAGTTCTGAGAATGTATAAACTCCATCAACTTCTCTTGAACTGAACAGGAAGTAAAGATGCAGAACATCGTAAGACTCTCACACGTGTATTTAGTCTTCACCTTAATGGTCTCTTTCAAAATATCACTTTACCTTGCGAGGTTTTTGTTTGCTTTGGTTTGTTTTTTTTTTTAGCCAGGCACTGGAACACGTTGCCAAAGGATGTTGTAGAGTCTCTGTTCTTGGAGCTACTAAAAAGCCCTCTGACACAGTCCTGAGCAACTTGCTCTAGCTGTCCCTGCTTGAGCTTTGAGGGGTTGGACCAGAGGATCTCTGGACGTCCCTTCCAGTGCTGTCATTTGAGATCAACAATCTACAGTCAGAAGCTTCTGTTCTTTCTTATTAGCTAAGTAAATGGGGCTACCAAGATGAACTAACTACTAATAATATTTATTTTTAATATGTAGCAAAATTAACCAGGTAAATGATGGAATATAACTGTTTTCTTCTGTTGGAAGCTGGGCATTATTTTTACAGTCTCTTTACTGCAATGACATCTTTTTTAAAACATGGAACAATTTCTACCTTAATTTTCTATTTTTACAAAAGGTAATGTAATAGCATTTATAAATGTATAGAAAAAGGTGATTTAGGTAAAACATATTGTTAACAATTTTCAAGGGGAGAAATAATTCTCCATATTTCTCATTATGGAGAAATACTCCATAATGAGAAAAATGAGGAAGGGACAAATTTAAGCAAGATAATAAGTTTTGGGTTTGGCCTTTTTTTTTTCCCTAACAGTATGAAACTAATTCACCTGAAACACTATTTATACTTCTGACATGTTAGAGTAGTCAGGCAAATCTAGAAGACAAAGGCCAAGAACTCCCCTTCTAAAGAATTCCCTACTGCAGAGTAATCGAACTCTTGATTAGGGGACGTGTGGCTGAATAGAAAAACCAGTGTATAAATGGTAGTTTATTAGTTAGCCTAGTGCCATATTTACCAGTAAATCCATTTTAAGTGAAACATTAACATTACTTTCAGCCCTCCAAACAACTCCCCATAATTTTGGTGGCTTGCAGAGCTGCCTGGTGGCTCCAAGGTCAACCTATAGAAAGTGAAAAGGGCAGTTTTATACCTCTGACCCCACAGCTGTTCCTCCAGTGTCGCATGCAGTCCTGACACAGCCCCTCTCTAAGGAAGAAGCATTGCCAGCTGAGAGCTATATGCAAATCCTGTAGTGGAAGATAACACCTCTGCATCTTGAAAGAACATAACAATCTGTTCCCTCAAAATTCTCCTTATTTTCTGTACACAAATACAAATTATGGAAGAGTTGGAAGGTAGCGAACACGTATCTGAATCCCTTGGTGATATGGAGAGTACATAATGTTAAGGCTAAATTTCTTTGAGATGGAGATTGGATGAAAATGCATCCTGTGGTTTAGTCCCATTAGGGACTCACATTTAGTGCCCTTTAGATTTGATTGTATTGGCCTTCTACATTGCCATGGTACTAAACCAAAACTAAGTATAGACACATAGGTCCTGGGCATTTTCCAAATTTATATGGCAACACCAGAGAGACTATACTTTTACTTTATTGTCTCAGTTTACAGATTCTTGTGGAGTCTGGATTCCATTGCTTTAAGATAAAAAGAGAACAAATTAAAACCACCAAGAAGATTAATTTCAAAATTCATTAGAAAACAAATAAGATTTTCCATTGAATCTGAAAGTTGCTATGACCTTTCATCTCTAGTCAAATTTGCATGGCTTTAGAAGCTGCCCAGTTGCACTACAAGCATTATTAATTCAAGCGATCCAAAAAAGGAACTAAATGCTCAAAACACCTGTGAAACTTAGCAAATGTGACTTAAAGAAAAGCACTCTACTCCTCGCTTCCCAAATAGTTTATTTCCAACATCTCACCCTGTTGACACTGAACTGTTGGAAGTGGGGGGATCAAGATGGGGGCAAAGAAAACTGGAACACTTTCATATCATGAAGTGGCCCTGAAAAAGAATGGTAACTAATCAGGAGTCAGGTTTGACACCAAGGCTGAAAGGGCAGCAGCTAGTTTACTTGTTTTGATTTCTCTTGGGCAGCCTTTGTCCTAAAAATTCTTTAGGAAAGGAATGTAAATTTGGGTTTCATTGAGGACTTAATTTGATACACTTCTCCTTCAGATACCCCCTTCACCAAACAACTAATTTTTTTTTTTTTCCTTGATTAAAGAGTATTTCATATTTCTGGAAATAAGCTATTGTGCATGTAAATTTTAGAAGCAAGAAATGATGACTAGATCTGTTGTGATCAGTAAGCAGTAATAGGCTTTGTGAAAAAAAATATATTTGGATAACAAAACATATTGGATAACTTCACATATTCAGTGCATTTTAATAGTTTTTATAGCTTTCAAGTGTTCAATTCTCAAGAAAACTTTGCAAGGGAAGGTAGTGGAAATTGTTCCAGACAAACTTGAAGATAGTTTTTTTAATAATTTATTATACTACTACTCCTCTTAACCATTAAGAGATTTTAAGTAGATAAATAAATAAACAAAGGATATCAATGATTACAGTTTCAAATTATGTCAAGACAATCAAGATCAATATTGAAAGAATAATAATGCTAAACTGACCAAATCTATAGGTAGAAATTTATACCAAAAAAAAAAAAAAAAAGTAAAATTTTCAGATTAAAAAAAATTGTTTGTAATATGATGAGAATAACAGTATGTGAAATTCTAGGACTTTTTTTCCAGACAGAAAAAAGGTAATGTTTATTTAAGAGTTAGGAAATTATACTCATACTAGAGCACTAAAGTCCAGGTAGAAATATCCTCTTTTTCCAAGTCTTGCACAAATTTGTTTGGCATCTTGCAGGTCTTTCCCTTGATTTTGTTTTTCTAGTATGTGAGATCATGCTTGGATCACCCTATTTAAACTCATGACTAGTTAATTCATTCAAAATTATTAATATAACATAGAAATTAAAGTCAAAAGCTTTATAGCTTTTCATCAGTTTACATAGATCCTTCCCTGGGGTATCAGGTTCTAATCTCTTTCTCATCTCTTTCTCTTTCATTAGAAAGTTCTCTGGAAGGGCACCTAGAAACTAAAATGGTATCTTCAAAGAAACTCAGCATTGAACTGCTTCAGCTGTACACAGGGTCAGGGTCCGTTTTACCACTGTTACCCTTCCAAATCTCTTTTATGCAGAATGAACCATGTTTTACAAAGTATATTTCAGAACATCATCTGTGTTGTTTGTCTGTGGAAAGTCTACTTCTATAATAAAATAGCTTCAAAACACGAAGGTTAACTTTTGTCTTCCAGAGTTTTTATAATTTGTTTTAATGAAATAAACATAGTTATGTTTTTAGAGACAAAGAAACATATAAAGGTTGTGCTGAAACAAACCACCACATCTACCATCAGATTAGGATGAGATTAAATGAGACCTAACTGGCATGTGCTGCTCCTGTTAGAATGAATTCTGACCAGTCAAGAGGAATGATTTTACGTAGTAATAGGATTAACTAAACAAAAATCAAGATGCAGTATTCACTTTCTTTACTAAAATAGAAGAAATGTTCTTACAAAGGTTGTCAGCTTTTTGTATTCATTCAGACTTATGACTGGTGCTACTAGCAGGTGCTTGTGGCAAGAATATAAAAATCATAGGAAAAAAAAGGCAGAAAACAACTTGCATATCTGTATTTTGGATATGTTTATAGCTATCTGACTGACCAATAAAACGTACCTGAGTTAACAGAAGGAGATGAAAGATTACAAAAACCAGTTGGATATCCCAGCTACATATGTAAACTTTCCAATTTAAAAGTATTTTATGGGTTTATTTCTCTTTTAAACATTTTTACAGACAAGGGACTTAAATGGAATTCTGTGTATGTGTATACATATTCACAGTGGTCAAGACAGGGAGAAGAAAATCTTTAGCATGCAATCTACTCATCTAGCATAAATATGAGAAAAAAGAAGTACCAGTATGCTAGCTTTGAACACTGAATATACATGCACACACACATATTAAAATGAGGCAAAGAGGTCAAAAATGGGCTGCAAGGTCAGGCAAAGAATTCTTCTAGAAAGAGAAATAGATCAGGAGGAGAAATGGATTTTCTGACAAAGAAATACTTTCAAGAACACTGGAAAATTTCAGTTTCTTTTTTTACTTCATTTGCAAATCAAAAGTCCCTCCATCTTCCCAAACAACCTTTGTTTTGTTTTTGCTGCAGTTAACAACATTTTTTCTGTCTGAATGAACAGAAAATTGAAGAAAAGAAACAAAGGAAGCAACTTCACAAATTCCATTTAAAATGTCAGAGCAGGACTTAAAAGCAAATGTGAGACTTTCACAAAAGAAATGTCTTTTTTAAAACTTCCTGGTTTAAAGCATCAGCCTGCTGAGGTAAAAGGTAAAAGTAGGCTTTTGGAAAATTCCAGTGCAATACCACTGGTGAACCAGCAACTCACTTTACCAGGAAGAGTCAAGGGCCCATACCAGCTGCTTGTTTCCAGTTCTTTATAACCCTCCTGTTGTTGCAGGAAGGGGACATTGCTGCAGTGTAATTGAACATGAGGAATAGGAACTCCATAGTTGCAATGATATGAGTAGACATATTTAATTAGCACAAGTAATTGTTGTAAGTGTTACCAAGACCAGGGCTATAGATTTAATAGCTATAGATGGTTCCCTAATGTTCCACCTGTTATCTACTACAAGGAGCAGAGCTCAAGTGCAATAAACTGCTCTTTGTGTGTTAAAATGGCCAGGTTGGTGGAACATTTGATTGCAGATACAATGCTTTTTCAGAAACAAGCCTCTTATAATTTTAAAAACTTAGAACACTTAATTGATTCCTGCTAAATGAAATTAATGGTGGAGCTGACAATAGAAGGTGACTCTAAAGCTGATATTGAAACACTGGTGAAATCATTAACATTTTGAATTTCTATTGTGCATTGATTTTCAGGACACTTTTATTAATCATTGATAGTAATGTTTTCTATCGATTAGCAAGTTTCTCTGAGCATAGGTCATTCTGTGAAGTATTTCTGTCTTAGTCACATAACAAAAGACCCTCAGAGCTTAAGAAGATTGGGGCCACTTGAAAACCACTTAGCAAATGCTTAAGTCTCAGCATTTAGCAGCTGAAAATCTAAATATGGTGCAAGTATACAGAGTATTTCAATAATCAATATGTAGGGACAGAAAAAGAAGATGGAAGATGAAGGAAAGTGAGAAAGAAAGAAATGAAGGCAGAAATTGACTCCATTTATGAATACATTTTTATTCTCTTGTTTGTATTTATAAAGCTGCCAAAATGCTCTAGAAACATTATATTTCACTTCTCTTTATAGCAAAACCAACACTAACAACAAAAAAAAACCCCAAAGCCAACCAACCAAAAATACACTAGTTAGGATTTATTAATTTTCTCTTTTCCTAAACAATTATATCACAGTTGTTTAATTTCTGTACAAATTTTTTAATTAATTTGGGAAAACTGCAAATGCAATACAAAAATTTCACTTATTATTTACCCACAGACATTAAAGCTAAATAACGATATCTCGTATGTTCAATGCAATGAAATTAGGTTCTGCACAATCTTTTATGATTTTAACACTGTGAAGGAATGCATCTAATATTTTGATCTCCAAGAGAGATTCAGGAGCTACTGTGTTCAGAAATAGTGTCCCAGACATTTGCCAACTTCACTTTGTGAAACAATCAGGGGTAACACCAACTTTCAAGCATAGTTATTTCTGTGATAAAGAATTCCAGAAATATGGAGGAAGGAGGAGTCCTGGTTCTCTCCTGATGACAGAGGATGAGTACCTGAGAACACCACAGCACACCACTTAGTCTGGAAGAAATATCTGAGCTTAGGTGCATATCCATCTCCTCAGGATTTAACTCACACGTTCTGGCATCAGTGATATTTTGCACTATTCAAAGAACAGAGCAGGGAAGAAAATACCATTAATTTCTTGCATTTTCCAAGAAATATTTTGCCACAACAGACCAGAATTCTGCTGGCTTTTAGGCAGTCTATGCAGACAGGAAATGGGAGAAAAGTCCTTATACCCTGCTGACAAACATACGTATGTATGTAAGCAAAACATATTGACTGCAGTTATTCATTGAATGATAGAATCAGAATAGTTAGGGTTGGAAGGGACCTTTAAAGATCATCTAGTCCAACCCTCCTGCAGTGAGCAGGGACGTCTTAAACTAGATCAGATTGCCCAGAACTACATCCAACCTGGCCTGGAATGTCTCCAGGGATGTTTCGTCCACCACCCCTCTGGGCAACATGTTACAGTATTTTACACTCTCATTGTAAAGAATTTTTTCCTCACATCCATTCAAACAGCCAGAGTCCTTTAAGTGCTTCTGGAGGCTAAGTGAAGCCAACAGATCTGATACTTCATAGAATCATAGAATCACAGAGTGGTTAGGGTTGGAAAGGACCTTAAAGATCATCTAGTTCCAACCCCTCTTCCATGGGCTGGGACACCTTCCACTAGACCAGGCTGCTCAAAGCCCTGTCCAACCTAGCCTTGAACACTTCCAGACATGAGGTGGCCACAGCTTCTCTGGGAAACCTGTGCCAGTGTCTCACCACTCTCATAGTGAAGAGTTTTTTCCTAGTGTCTAATCTAAATCTCCCCTTTTTTAGTTTAAAGCCATTTCCCCTTGTCTTGTCACTACATGACCTTGAAAGAAGTCCCTCTCCAGATTTCTTCTAGGCCCCCTTTAGGTATTGGAAGACTGTTATAAGGTCTTCCCTGAGCCTTCTCTTCTTCTATTTGGAAATACCTATAGAACTTCAATTGAAGATATGAATTTGACTATTGAATACCAGTGTTCACACAGTAATACTCTCTCCCTTTCTGTTCCCTCAGGAAAAAGTAATGCTATTTCCCTGAAATGTTTATTTTCACTGAAAGCAAACCAAGAGAACAAGGGAAGCTAGCAGCACTGATTTGGAATCAGCCATACTTTCCTACACATTCACAAATCATTTTCATTTCACACATGATCACAGTCAAGGCACAGAAAAACTAGCAAAAACTACATAAAAAACCTATGATATTCTGAAATATCCAATAGTTATTAATTCATATTGGAAAAATTATTATATTAATTATATAATTTTTTATAAATGTTCTGTTCTTAATGTGAACATTTATTTTCTGTGAACAGGAGAGTCTTTTTCTTGTTCAATCAAGTGTTTGTTTATTCATATTTTTGTCATTTTAGTTTTCTTAGAGTTCAGCTTTGCAACTGGTCTTTTCTCTTCCTAATAATCATGGACAAGTGACTCAGTTCTGCTTCCTTCCAAACCACTAAAACATTGTAGATTTAAATTTTAACATTGCTTGCATTCTCCTTAAAAGCAAGTAACAGAAAGAAAACAGAGGGACAGACAGAGGGGAAAAAAAATTATTCCTAAATCCTCTGAGTCAGAGGCTGTCTATTTAGAATATGTTTATTTAAAAACCTAGCACAATAGAGTTCTGTTCCTGTGACTGGGCCTCCTCTATGTTTCTGTGATACTAATAATAAATTGGTATAAGAACAGAAAGTAAAAATTTTTATGCATCCATATGACAAGGAAAGTTTGACCCCATTTTCAAAAACACCTAAATTGCCTTCAGAGCCTGAATGCCATTTATTTTCTTACGTACAACATCACTTTTGAAAATGTTACCTAAGATGTAAAAATGGATCAGTAATTCAACCAATACTGAGATACTGTGAATAAAGAAGCTGAAATAAGGAGGGAGGAAAATCCAATTTAAATGCATCATATATACACACACATATATATACTTACATACACATGTATACACACATAAACACCAATTGAATATACTGCGCTTAAACAGCATAGGGTTCTCTTTATCTAGGAATATTTTGCATTGGTTCATGCATATTTCCAAGTGACAAGTAAGCTTACATCACAGGAAAAAGCAGTGTTTCTGAGTATCAACTGCCTTTGTGAACCCTGTGAAATCATAAACTACTTTGAAAGGCGTGCAAAACTTCAAACCACAGAAGCAACAATGTAATCCAGAAAAAACAATTTATCCTAGAATGCTTATTTGCAAGCCTTCCCACTTCCCCTGCTGCCTTGCTTTAAGTTTCTCCACCCTGAACAGACACATATGATGCACCACATATACTGCTAGGTCTCTGCTGAGCAAATTCAAAGCTGTCACAGGGTAAAACAGGCAAGACATACATATTATTTAAGGTGGTCCCAGATCGCCATGGGAGACTTGCCAAATTTCTGCCCTAAAATTTAAAGTTTAAAAACATGAAAACAGGGAAAAATACTCAATCCTTGATAGTAGCATGTAAATGTGTATTATATGAAGACATCACAAGACTTTTTCAGACTTGTTTGCTTTTTTTTTTACAATTTGGATTTCTAATGTGAACTTCTCAGATTTTAAAAATATGGATTGCTCAGAATGACCCAAATCTATCTCTGTCATATGGAAACTCTACCAAGTAAATGTCTGATCAGACAGAAAGTGTTAATAAGCCTTTCAGTGAAAGTGATCACAGGTCACCATGAAATTCCAAACTGAGCAAGTTTTACATTGACAGACAGTGTCAGTCTTGGATGTAATTACTCAGAGGCTGGCACAGCTTCTTGCTTCCAGGAATTTCCCACGAATGAAATCAGGCAGCTGCTCAGCCCCACAATGGCCATAAGGTTCTGTGGTACCCCTCATTTTCAATACACAATAAAAAGCTTAGCCAAGTCATCATGAAGGTCGTGACGGCAGTTCTGAATTCCTTTTCTGGGAAATCTTTGTCTCCTGAAATGGAGCCTTGGATCAGAACAGACTGCATGAGTCAGGATTAAGATAAAACAGAAATAAAGCTAGTTTACTAGAGACATTTTGTAAAGACCTTGGCAGCTATGAATTTGAGCAGTAGGGTTTGCAGCATGGTTTATTTTAATATATAATGCTATTCTTGATTGCATCCTGCTCCTAAGAGGTTTTCCTGCCTTGCAGTGTTTTCTTAATTTTATGATCAACAGAATTGTTCCAACAAATTCTTTTAGGTGGGAAGCTCATCCTAGTTACCAGTGCCACTGTGACCTATGGAACAGATCAGTAAAATGCACCTCCATAAGCTGAACTCTAAGGCAACAGCTTTGTCTAGAGGGGACTATTGTGGCCAGACAGCTTCATCACACAGACCACGGGGAACTCATTAGGCCCTAAAATCCACTTTCAGTTGTTGTTCAAGGACCAATACAACCCTTTCAATCTCCCATTTCTGCTGACTCCTGAGTACCTGAGAACCTACATCTCTCCCTGTAGCAGTCAAGTTCAGCTATTGCACACTTGCTAAGAGGGGCTGCAGAAACTCTGTGATGACTGAACTCAGATTTTCACAGCTTTTACTCTTCCTCTTTTCAGCTTCTTGTTGCTGGATAAGCTGGCCATCAAGGAAGAGTGCAGGGCCCAGCCACACACTTAGGCGGCTGCCCACTACCCTTCCTTTCAAGCTGCCAAATACAAAGTAGTTCCATATTCTTATGACATAAAATTGGGAGAATGCAGTCTTTTTTAAAAAAGAATACTAGGAGACAAGACCACAAATGCCTTGCAACTGTACTCTTCTATGATGAATATACTTCTATAAGATTGTGATTACAAATATTTTCCAAGTGGACATGTGCCTAATTCATACATTGTTTCTACTGCTTGTGTTAATTAACAGCCCTTTTTTATACTGGTATAAAAAAACTAGTAGATTATAAAGACCACTCAGCCCTGCCATTCTGTAAGGAAATGGTAGCAAATCCAGCTGGGTCCTGGCTGACAAGTATGGAAGGTCATCCCAACTATATAAAGCAATGAAGTGAATATAGGTCATTGCCAGTTATTTGCTCTTCTGAAACAAAATAAAGTTTCACTATTAATCTCTTGCATGTTACTTTTACGATGTATTCAGGGACAGCATGGCTTGTCTGCTGTCCTTATTGACTTCAATTTACAATATAGCTATTTCACCATCCCATTCTGTCATTAATTCAGTCACAAAAGGCCATGCACTAGAAAGTTATTATTATTTATTTACACCACACTGCTGCCTAGGCACCTAATCATGGATCGATTGTATTATGTAGTATACAGACATATAACAAAGAAATCAGACCCTGCCTCAGGCAGTTGTAGTTTGTGTGGCAAGTACAGCAGGTAAACACAACGGATAAATAGCACAGGCCTGGATGAGTGAAAAATAAAGTCCATAAAATTTATCAGAAAACAAATGTCCCAGCTTCTTACTTAGGCTTTATATTTGTCCTGTCTTTCGCATCCTACTCTAGTGGTTGATTTTTAAGCTCTTTTGGTACAAAACTTAACACTTTACGCTTGCGTGCAGATAAATTCCATTATGAAAATATGATAATAATTTTACATACACTTAGAAACCATATGTATATGTATTATACAAAAAGTTAAAAATTAATGAGAAAGACTATCAGCAATCACAAGGCTTTGCATGTGTATTGGAATGCATCTAATCATGAGCGCATGTAGATGTTTTTCCTGTACATCTCAGTTCATTGCATGTATTCGCCTAATACGTATTGATACACTTCAACATCATTATCCTATTTTACATGTGTAGGGATAGAAAAGAGGCTGAAGAAAAGTCTGTATGAATGGGTTGCAAAAAGTATCCTAGAGAGCTAGGCAGAATTGAAAATGAGTGACAGTGAGAGTCTCAAATCACTATCCATGTATGTACTCACTAGAAAACTCTCCTTAATTTTCATTATAATTGTTGTTTATGGTGTATGTTTCATCAACCTGGTTACATTGATTCCAGTGAGAGATGCCATTTTGTAATTGATGGATGACATTAAGCAAACAAGTGCAGGCTGACATTCAGGCCTAGCAATCATAGAAGGCCCAGTAGCAAAGTGAGTCAGTGAAAAAATCAACTAACCTATTCTAAAATGCCCTGGAATTTAAAACAGATTTGTCTCATTGAATTCATTGAGCTGACCCTTCAAATCAGGCTGTGCATATCTGAGGTGAAAACAAGGGCTGTGGTCTATACCCATGCAATGTTTAGGCTGCTTACCAACATCTCCATGTGTATCAACTCCTACTTTTCTCTCCCTGTTCTTGTTTTTGCAAGCAATGTCATTCAGAAGATCAGAAGATTGACAAGTGTTTTATGCATTTGATTAGATACGTACGTTTAACATCCTATTTTTTACACCTGGAGAAATATATATGAATAAATTGAAAACAGAAATGGGATCCAAATGAAGGCAAGCTGACACTCCATCTACTGCTGCACTCAGGAGAGGCTCAGGCAAAGAAAACAGCTGTTCCCAGATGTTGTTACTTTTGTAGACTGGTCTGTGAAGAGCCCATATGCATGGAAGCTAACTGAGGAATGACTTAGCCTACACCTATTCTACTATATAAAATCAGGTCACAGCACAGTCAGAAGTACAGCACAGTACTGTACCAGCTACTGCTTTTCTAAGGCTGCAATCATGGTTATAAATTAAAGGTACCTAGACATGTTCCTGAACACTGGAACTCATTCCTCTATAATACTAAGCTTCTAGAAATACTTCCGGCATGTTTTTGACTCAGCCAGCCTGCATGATACTGCATTAACAGTTTCTAAAAATTTTCCAGTATATTTTGAAAATTAGCTGGGACAAGAACTCTTCCCAGTAGGAAATACAAGTGATGTGACCCTGTGTTGAAGGATAAAATAGAGTACTATATGGATGCTGGATATCCAGTGCTCCTTGGTATCAGTGGAAGAGAATGGTCCAGGGATGTTTAATATTAATTGTGTGGTCACAGTCTTTCCCCTGCCAACTGGCTGTGACACTAGGACTTGATGGAAGGTCTGTTTTTAACTATATGGAAACCAGTGACCAGCTTCTTAAGAACAACTTTGCATGACCTTGCAACCTAAATCCTAGCAGGATTTGACTGATGGGTTTAATTCCAAAAGTGTGCTAGTTCATTTGGAAGGAGATTTGTAATTTTTAACAGTTTACATGTGTTCAGCAATATACTGGACAAATACTTGAATGATAAATACAGCAAGTACTATTAAGTACACAGGAAGCACATCCAGCCAGTACATTCTCTCAGCTGCAAATGCTTTATGTGAGGAAAATATTAAATGCAAGCATCACATTCACACTGCACTTACTCTAAACATCTGCTGATGGCCACTATTGGCAAGAGAATGTTGGAGTAGACCCAATATGATCACTATATAATGTTTTAAGGTGTGCTGTGTACACACGCATAGACAGAAACACACATAAACACACACATGTAAAGTAACACTTTAAAAAGTTTTTCTAAGGTCATAAATGTACAAGCTTTCTGTTGGAAGATCAAAAAACTCTAGCTGAATTTTCCAGAGGTCTGAAAAAATTCCACCCAAGATTCAAATTAAAGCATGAAACGAAAGGTCAATGATTACAAACTAACTATCTCAGAGAACTAAGTCTTTATTCCTGATTTATTGTTGGCCAGAGGAAAGGACTAAACCAGTGCATTCATATTATGTGCCTTTTTTATCCATGTTCCCCACTGAGTAAATGATAGTTAAGCACAATTGCATATAGTGTCTGAAAAGAAAATGAGCATTTTTTGCAGGTTAATTTGAAGTGTAGGTGTCTGATTAATTTTGATGCAGTTATTTCCTAAGTAACTAGTTTATTAGGAGAGACTGTAAACGCTGTTCTTCTTCCTAGCTGTTGTCTTCTGTATGTTTTCAGATATTTTCCTTCAGGTTTGTTGTTGTTTCTCAGAAAAGGAATAAAGCACTCTTTATCACCAAATCTATGCACTTTGGGGTCTGTACCTTAGGGGTACCTCATGCACTTAATAAAAAAAATAAAAATAAATGCAGAGTTGAAGCCAGGAAAACAGAGACACACAAAGTATTGATAGTAAATTATATGGAAAAGGACATAAATCGTTTTTACTTGTCTGCCTATATTTAATATTTTTACATTTCAACACAAAGACTGTGTGTACTTCTTTGTCGAAGGGGCCTTATATCTGGAATTCTTCTCAGCTGAAGATAATCAGTGGCAAAATGCCTTTTCTTTCTTGTGTAGCAGGAGAGCAGCCATTCTGCCTTAGTTAAATCTAAATGTCAGTGATCACGACTGATCCTGGCCAGATTTTCTGTCATTCCTGTTAACTGTGAAGAGAGGGGTCAGCATTTGGCACCTGAATTAGCAGATATGGCCAGCAACACTTTGTGAAGATGTCATGCACTCTTTAGCTGACTGTTTTCGCTGCTTTGTAAGACCTGTGAGCAGGAAGGTACAGGGAGCTCAAGCAGCTGTGGAATTCACAGATTACAGCCATGCATTTCACAGCATGCCAAGATTTTATCCCCCTATGACCACTTCAACTTTTTTTTTGTAGTCTCCACCCCCATCCCTCAGCTCCGAAAAAAACTAGAGATATTCTTTGACCGTTCTTCTAAAAACCCAAGACACTTCTTTGTCTGCTTTTCCAAGGGGAGGGCTCTTTAACACTGTATTCATCTCCAAGCTGGGACTGCCAATTATAGCTCCACCTGGGCTCAGGAATAAAAGATGTCAGACTGCAGCCTTTGTCCTTTTTTGACTGCTTTATACAGCTATTACATTGATTGCTCTTTGTTTCCCTGCAAATGGGGTCTTACAATTGCAGTCCACCTCCTTCCCTCCCTCTACCAGTCTCCCTACTCCTTGTTCCAAGCTTTTTTACCTTCCATTTTCTCCCCTTTTTTTCTTCTTTTTTTTTTCAGTTTTAATTTTTTGTAGATGTTGAGTTTTGATAAGAATCACTCACATAGCTCTGAACTTCTTTCTTTATTAGATTTTAAACCATACTTAGAGACAAACAAAGGTAAGTCAGCAGTAAGATTGTCACAGACACTATCTTTATCAGGGAATAATTCAGCACCCTACCATTTACACTTCACGATTATGATTGCTTTTAACATGATTTTTCTGTTCAGTTTGGAGACCTGGTATGGAGTCTTCTGAATTAGAAGTGGATCCCTGCCCCTTTGTGGTCTGTTCGCATCTGAGAGAGCAGAGCAGGAAAGCTGCAGCCAACAGTGTCAATACAACCCTATAAAGATTAATAGGGTACCTGAAAAGTAACAAGGACTTCTAGTGATTTCAAGGATTCCAAAGACTCAAGAAATCAATTTCAGTGAAAACGTCCTTGCTAATTTACTACCTGATAGTATTTGACGCCTCTGAGCTCCAGTAAGAACACTGAGGAATATAAGGATGAGATTTCTGTGTGTGCTTTTTCCAATCAGGATTGCAAATGAAAATTAATGCTAGCTAAATCCATATGGACAGAAAGATAAAGAATACCCTTCTGTTACCTATCTATTCAAAACAAAAGTTAGCTTTACTATTATCTTCACATCTGGTGAAAAGAAATAAATCAGTAATGGAAAGTAAATTACAAAGAGTGGCTAAATAAGAGCTAAATATTGTCTAAACTGTTAAATCTTTCGTATCATATCAGCACTACTGCAGCATTGCCTTAGCACTGACAAACCATGTGAGGCTAATGGGGAGAAAAACCTGCAAACACTCCTGACATGAAACAATTTGGGTGCCAGTAGACTTGATCTTGTCATTGTTTCATTACACATTAACATCTCATGGTAGATGCTCAAAACAGGATGAAAGCAATCCATAAAATAAAATCTCTCCTCTGATGATGTCGTAGGTATTAAAATTCTGTTTATACTGAAGATTTTTATATGTCCTAATTACATACTGGAACTAACTATTGTCAGTTCTGCCGTGCTGAAAGAACCTTAATGATGGCATTATAGTTTGAATAGAATTTTTAAGCATATATAACGTAAAAAGAGATGTAATTAATCAAATTTTAAGTTTACTTGATCTAGGAATAAAGCTATGCTATATCTTTCCTTAATACTATTTCAGTCTTTGTGATGCAAATGAGGTCTAAAGTTATGAACTTTAAAAAATAAAGTAGGAAAGAAAACTAAAGATATCTTAGAGGGCTGCAGAAGAGACAAATACCTAGTAAGGGACACATTTCTTCTTCCAAAGTCTTTAAAATATCGTATACGCTTATTCTTTTTTCTAGGAAACATTTATATTCCATTAACATTATAAGGTCATTAGACAGGTCTCTTTTCTAGTGCACCAAATAAGTTGCACATACTTGATAACAGGGAAGCAAGCAGATGAAGCGGGTTAAAGGGAAAGTGAACAGATACACACTATTGAATGTCAGATGGTACAAGCCAGATGTGTAAGAATTCTTTGTCAAATGGTAGCAGCATTCACATTGTGTTATTTCTCCACAAACATGCTGGAGAAAAGAAGGTATCATACTGGTCTTCTCTTTTTTTATCCTTCAGCTTAGTTAAGAAAAAAAAGACATGTATTTCACAAAGCTTCAGAGAAATTTGATGAACTTTGCATAAATTGCACACACACGCTTTGTGTGTAAGTTCATATATTGCCCGTATACAGACACACACACACCTATATTACAGAATATGTATACAGATGTATGTATAAAGATATATGTACAGACACACATAACTAGCAGCACACACCATTTTGTTATTGTTTCAAACTACACCATTGTGCAAGGAAAGAGAAAACTTTTGACCCTTGAAGCAGAGCAAACATAGTGATCCTGAGCTGTATGTCTAAGTAAATGTTATATGTTTTAAGGTTAGCTGTGCATAATTCAAATTAAAGCTTGAAGATTTATATGTTTGAATACTACCTACCATAGAGCCTTCTCTGTGTGTCTAGCCTTGTGTGAGTAATGCAGGTTAATCACTGAAGCATGTGGCACTGTGAGGACAGGCAGAACAGTGAGCAAACCCCAGCTCCCATCTCTCATCACTGCTGGCTGTTCTGTTCACTGGTAGCACTGCCTGGCTTGGCACCATGACAAGCTGCACCCCCATTTCAGTAAAATATGTCTAATGAGTGAGCCTCACAAATCTTTTCCAGGTTCACAGACCTCATCTGCACTGATGAAAGCTAGTGGAAAACTTGTTAAAGGGAAAAGATAAAGAGAAGCAGGGCAGTCAGAATTAATAGCTGCTGTGCTACTATGAATGGTGCACAAGCTGCCTTTAAAATACAATTTCAAGCTAAAATTCAGAAAGAAAACTCTCAAACAAATGTAACAAAAGCACAGGGAGGTCATACAGCTCCCACTCATTTGTGTTATTCAAATAACCATTGCATTGAAATGATGATAGTGCCAGAAAAGTGGCAGTTCCAACAAAAACATCTGCTTCTTATGAGTTGTCTGAGCAACATCCACGGAGCATACCGAGAAAATGTATTTGAACCACGGGTGTGGGAGCTAAAATTTCTGCATTCATTACTGGATTTGCCACAGTGTTTTTGCAGGACCTTGAGCATGTTTGCTAAATATTGCTAAGGTAAGTGTGTCTTCATCAGCTAAATAAGCACACCAAAAGGTCGTAGGGCTAAAGCAGAGTTGATCCCACTGAAAGCAAGAGGAATCTGTTCTGGATTAGAAGTATCAACACAACTTCTGCCAGTTAATTTATGAGCGCTAATGCTCATGATGTATTTTGCAGTCAGATAAATAGCTAGATGTGGAAAAAGGGTCACTCAAAGACCACCTTTTACTGTGCTTTGTGCTGATGACTCATTATTTTTCTGGGAAAGAAGGTCACTGTCTCTTGAATCATCAACAGAATGATAGTAAATTCTGATTTCAGATTGTGTGCAGGGCCTGAGGGGATGAAGGAGAGCAAGGAGAGAGAGCATTTTGCAGATGATTCCTGAGAATTGTAGCTATCAGGTTTTTTTCACCTTTTTATTGAGCCCAGGCAAGAGGAGAACCTGTTGTCTCTGTGAAAAAGGCCAAAGGCATTGACCTTGTACCCTGTCAACTCAAATTTATTGGAAGAGATCTTCTAGAGGCCATAAGCATCTCCCCAGCAAGCCTTAGCTTCAGCATTTGTGTCCAGGTGCCCATGTGGTTCCTGTAGCTTCATGTTACTGCCTGCTGGTGCTACCCCAGTTCATGTGAGGTATGTGAGGATGGAAAGACCAACTCTCCACTCAGGAATCGTGATGGATACTACAGGTCTGCAAGTGGGAGAGGCTGTCAAAAGTAACCGAGACTGAGGTCTAACATCTTAGATATCACTATTTCTGTAGTGTCATCCAGATATTAAGAAGAGGGACTGTTTACCACAGGTCTTATAGTTGGCCTTGAAAAATTTACATCTCCATTTTACTGGAATTCTTGACCATCAGACTTCCCTTAAGAAACTATGAAATATACCAAGAAAAGTAATTGCATCAAACTTGAAGTCTTATTTGTTAAAGAATAGTATATTATGATTTTTACTATTGATAAATATACACATAACACCAAAGTTATTATTCTATAATCTTTAAAATGATCACACTTTAAGAGCCCTGAACCAAAATATCAAGTATCAAGAGATGTAGTTTATCTACAAGTTGAAATGAGTTCAGGAACACATATTCTTTCATCTGGAAACCCTCTTAAAATAAAATGTTTATGTCATCAGTATCAACAAAGTCACTACCTTGTCAGTGCCTTATTTTGTTTTAAAAGATCAATAGTTTACATGCTGATTTTTCACAAAAAGCTTTCTCATCTGCTAGATTCAGGTTCCCTAAACTAAGTTCTTCATATACTCACAAGGACTGGGCTCTCCAAAATCCTGATAGTCTCTTCTGAGGAAGGAGCTGTCATTAGCACTCCTTACTGCATAGCTGTCATTACTTCTCATGCTTTGCTTCTGGGCTTTAAGCTTTAGCAGTCAAACTAGTCCTTCAAGTCCGGTAAATTCGCAACCAGAATCTGACCTAATGATTCCCCCCTCAAGTATTTGCTAAGCAGTGGCTAAGCTTAACACACTCTTCTCTTTTTTGTGTATTTTTGCAGGCAGATGCCTCTGGAATTAGACCAACACACTCATCCAGAAAACAAACTAACATCAGGCCAGCACAAATTATTAGACAGCAGCTCTAGGTTTCTTAGGAAGGGCAGTTGTACATACACACAAAAAATAAAAGTTTAGGTTAGCTTTTTTTGATTTGTTTTGGATTTAGAAAGTAGGTTAATAATTTCACTTCCTTCCCTGCTCAGCAACTGTGAAAACAAAATATGTCATAAAATGGCATACTTAGCCTCCACATCATTTAATTGTAAACTGAACGTAAGTGGCACATTCATCATGTTTCTGAAAGCACTCAGTGCTCTCCCTTACCCCACGCTTTCCCACCCTACAGTGCTCCTCAGAGCAGAGGCCAGACCACAGTGAACGATACGAGTGGGAAACAAACACCATGGAGATGGAGCCCTTGGGAAGTGAGATGACAGACTGCACAGCACAACAGCAACGACACATGTTGGGACAAGAAGGTGGAGTTGTATGTCGAGTCCACAGCTTCTTTACCAATCTTGTGCAAAATAGGACAGTGTTGAAAACTCTGGCTGATCTAAGTTGTATTCTCTTTCTCTTTAGTGCTTTCTGATGGGATTTTACATGCAAATTGTGCACTGCACTGAGCTAATATTCTTAATAGTGTTACCGCAGGTTGAAAGTTTACACCTTTGCAAACAAAGTCTACTAGGCTAAAGGCCAAACTTTTTCAAAATGCAGTCCAAAATGTCTAAACCGATAGATTTACACAAAAAGTGCCTGTTTTCCCCGTGCTAGTAAGGTTCAAATGTAACAATTTCATAAATTGTGTATGAAGGTGGTTTTCACTATTTTATCTTGCTACAATATGGAAAAAGGATATGAAATATCTTTTTATATTGGGATAAATAATATACGGGTAGGATAAATAATTGCCGTCCAACATAGTCAGTATAACTGGAATAGTAATATATTTGGTGTGCTTCAAATCCAGTACCAAAAGGGGTTTTTATAAGTTTTTAAGAATTTGGGCAGGGGGGAGGGTTATGGTGGGCAAGGGGAAGGTGCAGTAGAAAGACCGACTGGAGAGAAGTCATTTAGTGTAAATCTGTGTTAAATAAATAACGAAAAGGACCATTTTGGTAGAATGGTGTCGTGGTTTAAGCCCGGCCAGCAACTCGGAACCACGCAGCCGCTTGCTCCCTCCCCCGCCTTCTTCCTCCCCCCACTCCCGGAGGGATGGGGAGGAGAATCGGAGGAATGTAACTCCCACGGGTTGAGATAACAGCACTCCAGTAACTAAGGTATAATACAAACCACTACTGCTACCACCAATAATAATGATAAGAGAAATAACAAGGGAAAAGGACACAACCGCTCACCACCCGTCGACCGAGACCCAGCCTGACCCATGCAGTGATCTGGGCCTTCCTGGTGTCTCCTCCTGGTTTCTATACTGGGCATGATGTGCTGTGGTATGGAATAGCCCTTTGGCCAGTTTGGGTCAGGTGTCCTGTCTTTGCTTCCTCCCGGCTTCGCCCTCCTCCCTGGCAGAGCATGAGACTGAGAAAGTCCTTGGTCAGAGTAAACATTACTTAGCAACAACTAAAAACATCGGTGTTATCAGTGTTGTTCCCAGGCTGAAAGTTAAAAACACACCACTGCGCCAGCTACTGAGAAGGCAAAAAAATGACTGCTGTAGCTGAACCCAGGACAAATTTAAAGCTGAGGTTTTTGCATGCTTAAGGATAAAATGAAGGTATGAAAGCTCATTTCAGAGGCTGAACTTTACTCTGGATGTCTGGAGACAACCAAATCTTGTACTCTATTGTTCATACTGCTTTCTGGGAAGATATAGCCACGCCCTGAACCATGCCTGGTTATTTTATCAGAAGGAGCTGGCTGGTACGAGCCAAAACTTAGACAGGGAACGTACTGACTGTTAAGCATATTAATAACCAGTAGTCCATGCTTGAGCTCATTCACTGGTTTGGTTTTATGTAGCATTATGATTTATGATTTATAGTTTATAATGTTACATAGCACACAGCCCACGGGAATTCTTATTACTCCTAGAGATTCCCCTTCTGACTATAAAAGGGCAGAACACACATGGGACACTGCTAATGTGCTTTGTTTCTTCTATAGTCTGGCACTTATCTATTACTAAATATTATGTACATATAGTAGTAAACCAAGGAAACCTGGACATAGCACAATATTGCTAAGAAATGCTATGAATTTTCCATTCTCTTATGGTTCCTATTCATTTCAGTATGAGTTTTCTCTGAGTAAAGATTCTTTTCAAAAAAGGCTTTGATGCTTCACTGGTATTTCCTGTGCAGACCTGACAGAAGTATAAGGGAATGAGGAGCTAGCATTAGTACAAAACTGGAGTGGGTAGCATATACTCCTGATGTCACGCAGCAGGATTTGGCTCAGAGGAATACTGGCAAGAGCCTCACTTCTCACTCCTCTCAAATTACCTCAGCTAAGGTTTCAGAAGTTGTATGTGTGAATGTGTGTGTGTGCGTGGTTGTGAGCCTCTTCTGACTTATTTTCAAATAATCTGTCAGAATCAGATGCTCACAAAGTGTTTAAAATTATTTTCATCTAAAGAAAGAGGTGAGTAATGTTTATAGCTGTCTTTTTCTTGGATACCATTCAAAATGCTGCCCCTAAATTTCTATTGGGTAACACATTCCTTTTATGAACTGAAACCAAAGTAGGTCATTTGGATTATAAGAGACATCATTATTTTGAGCTGTGTGCTAATTAGTTCACTTCTACTGATTATCATTAATACCTGTGGCTGTATGATTCACATAGGCCAATAATATGCACATAAAACCAAGAGAATGCAGATAAAAAACTTAGAGTGACTTAAAAAAGATTAAACACAAGCTGCAAATATGGAAACATAAGAGACCTGGTATGAAAAACCCACATATTAAACATCAAATTTAAATCTGCTTTACAGAAGGATTAAATGCTCACTGTGGACTGTGAGAGAATCCATTTCTAATGGTGAATTTATATCAGTCCACAGGGAAACTTATCAAGGCACAGCTGACTAATGACTATCATTTTCACTTGATTTCATTAGTATTTAAGTTATAGCATGAAGTACATTCCCCTCGGTGCACTGAAAGTTAGCGATTTACATACATTTGCTGTGAAGCTTTTGCTTTGGCTAATATAAAAATGATTTGCTAGTTGAGAGTGTATTCTTTTTTATGCCTATCTAAGTCCACCCATTCAAAAATAAATGTTAACTTTTCATATTGTTAGTTACAACACATTTTATGTGCATGTTAAAATAAAACTAAAATAATGCTGTCAGCCTGAAATTATTCTTTCTTTCTGGATAAGGTCTTTGTTAGGCATCCTTTAGTTGTCTGTAACCAGTTTTTGTACAGCGTGTGTATTCAATGTGTCTTTTTCCTTTATGGTGTCCAAATCCACAGTTACAACAAAATATCATAGACAAGCTTCAACTTATAGGCAAATGATGAGTGTGTCTTTATGACACATCTGTAAAAGAAATTCTGAACATTTGGTCAAGATGGGTAGTTCTTTGGAAAGGGTGAGAAGAACATGCTGAAAGTAAATGGCTGCCTGGATGCCACTTGCTGGCATCTTTTTCCTGTATTCCCCATCCAATTAAAAATAAAACCACTCATCCTCTCCTCCAGTTTTCTTTCATCATTTTCTCACCTTCCATTACTGCCCACTCACACAATAGAGACTACCAAACTAGCTGCTCCTCATACACTTCTTCAGGCTCTTCTGCCTTTGTAGCTTTACTTACACCCTTCTCTTTTCCATGCTGCTTTTCATCTCCAGCTGCACTTTCAAGATCTTCCCATACAGAGTCTGACACATAAAACAGGTACAAGCAGCATACATCTGTATTTTGCAGAGAACTCCATTCACACCAACTTTCTTCAGAATATCCTTTCCCCTTTCCTGTCCAGACCATGCACAGATGCAGCACAGACACTGTTAAGTAAATAATACTCTCTACTAATGATAATGGCAAAACCCAAATCTGTTCTATACATGACACTAGCCTAACTATATGCTATTCTCTTTTTTATTTCTTTTGAAAGGAAAGGAAAGCTTGCAATACTGTGTTTAGGTAAAGAGGCATATCTGTAAAACACCAGGTCTATATACACAAAAACTTCAGGAAACCCTGAACCTATAGTTATCTTCAGAGGCATAAAGAGATTAAATCAAAAGTAGAGTTTAAAAAGGAGGCTCCTAGCTATATGCTAAGACAGTTCAGTAAATGAAAAGAAACTGGCCTCAAAGATTGTGTGGAGCAGTAATGAGGGGGTAGCACACTGTGCTTGCCATGTATGATCACTTACTGTAAATCCTGGCCACACAGGAAAGGTCCATGCAAAACGCTTCTGATTTGCGTCATTGGCGTCAATTATGTGCCAGCCAGACATCTCCATCAAAACTGGAATGCTGTAAATAGACACTGTGTGATGAGCCCATGTGCCAGACATCTGACAGGCTAAACAGATAGGGTGGAAAAGGGAAACAAAGGAAGAATTGCTATCCCATTGTTGTCCTCAGGTATTGAAGTACGGAAAGCTTAAACAACTGTTCAAATGTAAGACAGAGGCAAGCAGCAAACTCAGATCTGCTTCATAGCCCCATGAAGAAAGCATTGCCCCAGCTCACCAGATTTTTCCATCCTCTTGTTTTCTTCCTATTTTTTAATTTTATGTTTCTAGTTGATTAGTGGAACTACTTGAGGTTCAATTATTCCAGTAATGGAGCATGCATGAATCAAGACCATGTAGGATGAAAGATTTACTTGATTTTTTTAGGATGAATGCATCAAGTTGAAATGGGTCTTTTTCCAGATCAGCTGCTCCTTCTCTCCACTCTATATAACACTCCTCTGCTTCGATGCTCTTGACAGAAGATTGCTGCTTCAGCAAAAAGCTTTGAAGGTGAAAAAGTTTATTCTAAGAACCACGTGTGTTTGAGCATGTACCCTCTAACTGGAGACCTAACTCTGAAACAGGAAGCCCCTGTGACTCTGCTCCTCTCTCTGCCAGTAGAATCAGAACTTCCAGTTAACCCTTCCAAGCTTTTATAAACCGTGATAAAGATCTGCCTTGGTTTAGGTACTATACAGATCATAAGTGAAAGATCAAAAAAAAAAGCTTCCAGTACTAGAAACGCAAGAAGTTTTCAGTAATGAAAATGTACAGTATACAGAAAACATAAACATACTTCAGTGAAATCATGCTAAGTATCCCAAAGACCATGAAGAAAGCAATTTTTTATCCATTTGATGTTGATTACTGAGAATACCAAGAGTCCAGCAGTTCCTTGTTTATTTAAACACTCAAATCTGATTGTAATATTTCAGTAGAATTTCTGTTATTTCTAAATCCCAGTGCACACATGCTCTAGCCTTTACTGTGTTATGCTGTTCAGCTGAGACAGTAGTTCTGTCTCATGCTTCTGTCTACTAGCAAAAAGCCCTTTAGCAAATGATAACTGCTTTCAAATACTGCATTTCCCTTTGAATTATTTGCAATACCACTGAGTGGTCTGCAGTTTGTTCTCCACCCTAGCAGTCCAGTTTTAAAAATAAACTGCAATATTTTAGATTGAAAAGGAAGTCTCTGAAAATAAAGACTGCCAGTAAGTCACAGTAGCTAAATAATTTTAAAAATTCTGACCTCAAACAAAATGTATTATTAGTTAAGAACAAAGAAATTAATTATTTTAGCCTACTGTTATTCTACCAGGCCTTCAAGTTCGATTTAAATGAACTCAAATCAAAGGAGTATGTGAAAAAGAAAATAGTTTTAGTGACTCTGGTCACAGTGACTATTGACGGCTCTTTGAATTTCAACTTCATCTAAGCTATCATTGAGGGGAAAAATGTAAGCAGAGTAGACAATGAGAAGGACTTTATGAAAATATAGCTGAATGTTAACTGAAAGTATTTTTCTTCTTTCAAAATCATGATTAGCTGAAACCTTTATATCTTTATTACATTTAATCATATTCATTTTCTTCCTGTATGAAAGATCAGATTCAGGTTGAAACTTGAGATTAAAAAAAAAATTCCCCACTATCTGCTGTGCTGGTTTTGCCTGGAATAGAGTTAATTTTCTTCACAGTAGCTGTTGGGGATTATGATTTGGATTTGTGCTAAAAACAGTGTTAATAATACAAGGATATTTTTGCTGTTGCTGAGCAGTACTTACACAGAGTCAAGACCTTTTCTGCTCTGGGGTGTGCACAAGAAGTTGGGAGGGGACACAGCCAGGACAGCTGACCCCCACTGACCACAGGGATATTCCATACCATATGGCATGATGCTCAGCATATAAAGGTGGGGGAAGAAGAAGGAAGGGGGGGACATTTGGAGTGATGGCCTTTGTCTTCCCAAGTAACCATTATATGTGATGGAGCCCTGCTTCCCTGGAGATGGCCAAACACCTGCCTGACCGTAGGAAGTGGTGAGTGAATTCCTTCCTTTGCTTTGCTTGTGTGTGCAGCTTTTGTTTTACCTATTAAACTGTCTTTATTTCAACCCACAAGTATTCTCACTTTTACCTTTGTGATTCTCTCCTCCATCCCACCGGGCAGTAGTGAGTGAGCGGCTGCATGGGGCTTAGTTGCCAGCTGGGGTTAAACCACATCTGTGAATCAGTGCATTATTGAAAGTGGCAAGGTATATGAATAAGCACTGCCTGAAAATGCCACTAGGAAGGATGATAAACTAGCAAACAGAAAGGTTTTTTACAACTCAGAAGTCAAAACAGGGATTGAGTTTCCCCAGTGCCTGATTTTGTTTAGTTTGTTTTGTTTTTCTGTACAGAATCACAGGAAGAATTTCATTCGTTTGTAAAGCACGTTGAATGGCACAGCGTGCTTTAAATGGTTGAAAATGCTACCTATTTGTTTAAACTGTGATTAACACTGCAGAATTCAGGCTATCCAAATCTTGATGATTAATTGAACCTCAGTTATTTTGCCCATTGTATTTGCAATAAACCAGATTCTACAGTCTTACAGTAAAGTACTTAATCATGATTAACAGTATCTCGGCAAGTTTGTGGTTCTTGGTAAGGTGATCCCATATCTATAAGCCTGTAGCTCCTTTAGGCCAGGGTCAGTGAGAAAAACACCCCTTGATGAGAAAATTCTGGAAGTTTAGAAGAATCTGATCTCAAGTCAGGGAAAAGCTTGTTTTTCCATGAGATCTGGAGTAGGCTTTTCTACTGACATGATGTGTAGCCTGACTCTTCTGGATTCTCTGGGATTTACTGGATGGACCTCCCCAAAACCAGATATATCTTTCGAATACTCTGCTGTTCTCCACTGTGTATTAACAAAGACGTAGTAAAGATTAATAATACTTTTTAAAAATTATTCCATAATGAGGTAAATAAAATACTGGTCTTCCTATACTTGAGTTTTACATGTTGTAATTTATCAGAAGTTGTCAATCCTGAGAAACATATTAAGCTTTTGCTTACATCTTCTTCTGAAACCCTGGAACTCATAGAAGGTGGTGCTTTGCGCTAGCTTGTCTCTCAAATTCATAGCCAAACAGCCTATGGTAGGGCAGCTTAGAGTCAACCATTGGATGAGAGTTCACCACTGTCGATGAGAAAGTATGCAGTTATTTGGAGCTTTGGGCTGGAATTTTTTTGGTAGAAGCCCCTCTGCAAACTCTTATCTTTGGTCCATCCATGGACACTGTTTCTGTCAGCTTAAAAGAGAGAAGTCACAATCACATTTGAAAACCACGGCACCCTTAAGCTTAACTGAGAGGGACTTTACTGACAGGATAAACTTCTGAGAGAGGAATAACACCTCCTCAGAGACAGACATTCTCTCTTCTCAGGTAAAAACACTTCCAAAAATTTTGGTAAGTTGCCACAGTGTTGACGTGAATGACATCCATGGACTTTTGGCTGCTGTGACAATGCCACAGAATATACAGAATCAAGCAGTGTTTTATTCTACCAGACAGTAATAAGCATATAATTATATTGTAATTAAAAAGCAATTATTCACTGGCAACTACTGAAGATATCTTTAATGGTAATTCTGAGTGTGACTACCATGTAATTTGTAGACAGAAATAAGTGTGCAATTACCCTGTTAGTAACACAGTAATTACCAAATACATCCAAGCATCTTTCTGTTTTCTGACTTGGAGTTACTGACACCTGCAAAGCACAAATTGCAGAGCAGCTACATATGCAGCTGCCAGGTGATGTACAGTAGAATGAAAAGATGGCAAATAAATAACATTTCAGGATTAGGGTTCAATTCATTAGCATAAAACTGGTGTAACATGTTAGTGATCAGTACTCAAATCTGAAGTAAGACCAAGACACTGAAATCCACACAGTCATACTGTGGATACTTTTAAGCCATACATGGCTTAGAAGAGAGAAGAGCTATAAACTACTTGTGAATCAAACCCAAACCTTTGCGTAGAATAATGGAGATACAATAAAACATATTGTCACAAGTCTCCTATTAGGATCTTATCCCTTTCACATGAACTGATCTTACCCTATTCAAAAGAGAGTTCTACTGTTCCTGTCAGAGAGGTTCCTACCAAAATCATTTGTGAGCAGTGGAGCCTACCTGTATATGCAGCTTCATTATGTCAGTTTCTCATCTCCCTCATATGTCATTGCTCAAATGCCATTTCCAAATAATGGGTTTGACAGAGGTGGGCCCCAAGCAAAAGAACTTACCTGGTGAGTGGGAAAGCAGAAGCAAAAACCCCAAGGCAAGAAGTGCCATAAACATTTCATAGAACACTGAATACATTATTTTGAAGCAAATGACATGTGAAGTTTGTGATTGATGCAGTAACATTTACTCTTGTGAAATGGACTCTCATGCCATATTCTAATGAAGTCCATGTTTATTCCACTGAAGTGCAGCCTTAGTCTTCAGCATGAGTCTTGAAGCCAGATTGACTACTTAGGTGCTAAAGGTAAAGATATGTTTATGTAGACTGTCACACACGTATCATCTCCATCTTGAAACTTGTGCATCTAAATCATACACTGCACACCAAAAAATCTTTGTCAAAAATCACACTAAAGCATATTCAGAGCTTAATTTTAAGAAGTTCTGGGAACCAAAAATTAGTATGAACTCTAAGTGGTCAGAACGCTTGAATATCAGTCTAATTTTATACAACAGTCTATAATAAAGATCCATGTTTTAGGCTTATTTATAATTAGTTCCTCTAAAATGAAAATAGCATTTGTTCTCTTTAAAGAAAGGAAGAAAGGAAAGAGAAACACAGGACTGCACGAGACCCCCCCCAAATCACAAAGTCTAAATGCTGGAAAGGAAGGAAAGCAATTTACTGTAACTAATCTGGTATGACACAAGACAACACACTGTCATGCTGGTAAAATATAAATATTTCTATCCATCTATATTTCACTTCCCTTCCTTGGTCTGGGAAACTAAAATTCAGTAACAAAACCAAGTATGTCTATTATTTAATCAGACCTCTGATTTCAATTACTATCATTTTGCTTAGCATTTGCCATCTCATTTTACATGCTTACAGAGTTTCTTCACCAGTGCCAGAATACAGCCACTTAAAATTTACAGCAATACATTTAGTGTTCTGTCATCCATCAAGATTTACAGCAATACTGTCCAGAGATGCCTAAATCCTAGGTAATGAAACACAAGGCTATTGATCACAAAATAGGATGATGAAAGGGGGACTGGGGTGTCTTTGAAGAAATTTGTGGAGGAAAATGTGAGTCATCTAAAAGGACCCATTTGAAAGTGGAGCAGGATAAGCCCTTCCTTCCACATTGCCAATGTTTCGGAGTGGTATGGATAATTAAAATTTTCTCCAATAGCTGTACTGTGGGAGTGCTGCCATCCTTCTACTCTCTGTCCAGACTGGGGTGCTTCAGGGTGCTTAACTGTTAATTGGTAAATGTCAATATGCCCTGTAGCATATATTGCTGAAAACATACAGGCATTTCAGCAAAAGTCATCAATTTTTGCTTAGTCTTGTTTGCAAAATCATACTAAAAGAGTGGCATTCGTGTCTTATAATTTAGCCGAGGGTTTCTGGGGAACAACAGCTTGCATTCTAGCGGCTGGAACTCTGTATTAGAACTTTGAATTAGGTATAAAGAAGATTGTTGTGTCTGGAAGACTGGATTGTGGTAAGACAGTACCTACATATAAATACATGACTATTCATTTGCCTAGTTAGGCATGTGCATATGTACTCTGGAACTAGACCAGAGAATGATCTGGTCACCAGCATTCTGTTTCTGATGATGATGTAAATCAGAAAAAAAGAAAATAAAAAACAAAACAAAACAAAAAAAAATAAAACAAATGAAAAAAAAACACAGAGGACGGAAAGAAATAAAAAACCACCAACCAAAAGAAAAAAAAGAAACAACCCCAAACAAAACAAAAAACACAGCCTTGCTCAATTAACTGGCTTCCTGCCATTGTGTTACCAAAACAGCCAAAAAGACTTAAGTCATGACATGGACTTTTAGTGACAATACAATTATTACCCAGTTCCTGTTGCTTTGTTGTATCATTGTTACAGTCCAGTGGTTGTATTTCAGCTGCAGTGCTTTTGGAGTTGGTATGGAGATGGCTGCTTTTGCAAACATCTAGAAAAAAACAACTGTTTTGACACTAATGGATATCTCTGTAGTAATGTAAACAGAGAGGTCAAAGGCTGATTGAGCATGAAAACTGAAGTTTATAAATAAGGAGGATAATATCCTTTTTAACGTGTGAATATTCCATGAGGGCTCACAGCATCCTTTTTTTGGTCAGAGCAACCATGAATAAATGTAACTAGGTTTGCATGCAGGATATGTCTAGAGAATGTGATTATTTGGTCTCACAGTGGCTGTATGGCTTCTTCAGATTTTTAATAAAGGTCAGAAAACATTACTGTGCTCCCACTTGTAGAATTTTCCTTTCAGAACTGTGCTGAGGAAACTTACTCCTCAGTTGCCTGCTTTATTGCCTGTTATACAGATAAACAGAACCTTCATTCTCCAGAGCTGTCATTCTCATATCTTTTATGTGTACTAAACACACTCAAAAATATTTCAGGGGGAAACAATAGAAATGCTTCATATCTCATACACAGTAATTGGTGTTCTGTTGAAATCTGGGGCTTTATCTTGAATTCCTAACACATCTTACGCTTGCCAGGACTTCACACAATCAGTTTGGCAGGACTGTGTCTTTGCTGTTATAACTTTCATTCCAGATGTACAACCTTTTTACTGCTTTATTCTCAAAACATTTATAGGTAGATTTATATACACATGAAAGTTTTGGTCTAGTCAAGTAAGGAATAAAAAATTTCTCAATCTTTTTAGGACATTTCTTCCAGACTTCCTAGGTAAGGAGTCTTTACTTTTATTTTTTTTTTTTTAACTAACAAGACCTTCTACAAGGTCTTAGATGGCACTACCTGTCTTAAAATAGTCTGTGTCTTTTAATAGGTATAGATAAATAATTTTATTTTAATGTCAAAACCCTTTAAAAACACGTAGCAGTCATACACAATATTGACTCTTTGCATCTGTCCTACTCGAAACAAACAACAACCCTTTTTATGTCTACAAACTTCACCCTACTGTGTTACCAAAATGTTCAGCAGAAATTTCAGAGGTAGCCCAAAATGTGATTGTGTTTGGAAAACTATTCCTGAAAGATATATCTGTATAATCTTTGCAATGAAAAGAAGTAGGTACCACATTCAGGAAAGTTGTGTTTGTTTATCTCAGGGTCCAGAAATCATCCCAATCAGGTACCTGTTCAGCATGATTTCTGTATACCTGTTACTTGCATGTCTGTGGCAGCCAGAAGATAGATAAAGGGTGAGTGGAGTGGGAAGGCAGTGGTGCACTGGGGTTGGAAAGGGTCCATGGTATGCACAGAGGGACTTCCGCACGTATGGTGTGACAGTAACACAGGAATCTTCCGTATGGGTTGCACAATCTTCTGCTCGTTGGCTTTCCACAGGGAACTCACCTTGTACCCAAATGCTAGATTCCACTGCTGGCAATAAAAAAATGAAAAGGAAGAATGACCATTTCTGAGGTCTCAGCTGCTCTGGTAGAAACAAATATTTATTTACATTGGTTGAAAATGGTGGAGAGGCAACAACAACCACCAAAAAACAGTTTCTTCTCCATTCCTCACTTAGCCCAAATATAATGCAAGCCTCATCAAGCCTGACTCAAGCTTGTCCTTAAGCACCTGCAGTCTTATGCCTCTTGGATCAACTCTGCTAGGAAGCCCAAGCGCAAGCCAACATAGGTCGTCTTGAAGCTGACATTGTTTTTCTTCTAAACCTCCTATCAATTTTGGAAGTCAAACTTTATTCTTCCCAAGAGTGCCGACAGGCTTAAGTACACAGAACTTGATCTTGTTTTTAGGATCAGACATCCATCAAAGAAATTCAAAGGAGCCATATAATAAGTCGCCAGAATTATTATTATTATAAAAAATAGGTTAGCTAAAATAAGATCAGGCCTGAATTTCTATTGAGCCTTTTTGAGTTTTATAGAAAGTTAACAGTTTCATCCACATCTTTTTCCTCTCTTCTTCTTACATACAAGTCAGGAATTGTCCATTATATTACCAAAAATCAATGTTGCTGGAAAACAGAAGACACCTGCATCCTTACATTCCCTAAAAGGAAATACAAGCTTACAAGTTATACACACTGCATTACTGAACTGTGCATTTTGTCAAGGGTTAGTGTATAAATTTGATAATGAAAGTGAAGCTTGTGAGCATGTCTTTATCTGAAATGCATCCACATATAGTTCACTATACTCTTGAATCTGCATGTGTCATTTCATTATTTCTAGCTTATTCAGAGCCCATTTCTTATCCTTTCCATTGTCTCCATGGAAAACATGGATGAAATTGGGTCACTACTGTGCTTATGTCATACCCTAGTTTGCTGGACACTTGGGTTTTTAGGACACTGTAATATAACAAATGTAGCAAATCTTTTATTGCTTTTAATGTCAAAATCCAGTATCTTCAAGATATTTCCCAATATAACATCCACACAAGGTTGATGGGACAGGCATTTCGAGTTCTTTCTCAGTTGATATTTCCCAGCTGCTTGTGTGGAACAGCAATGCAGTGTCTTCCAACAGCTCAAACACAGCTGCAGAGTCACATCCAAGGCCATCACATAGACAAACTTAATCAAACTTTTTTCAACATCTGAAGAGAAATGGTGCAATCATAAATCCCACATACCACAGCAATGCCATACACCCTTGTGACATGATGGGAGGGCAGGGTTTGGTTTGTTTTTCCTCCTTTTTAGTTTGCTTTTAAGTGTTATGGAAAGCATACCATAAACTGGCTTTTTAGTAATAGTTTACCTCTTCAGAAGGGCATACTCATGGCAAGGTTTTATCTTTACCATCATGCAAAAAAAAAATTAATGTAGCTTTCAATATTTTTCTAAGAAATTTTCATGGTTATTTAAACCTTCATTATGTGCATTTGGGAATCTGTTAAACAAAATTAAGTCTATTCCTAACATTAACTGAATTGATTGAATTAGCTTTCAGTGACTTATTAACTAAAGAATAGGATTATCCTACAGAGCCAACCAAAATAAGCTTAAGAAATTTTTTCAAGAATGCACAGACATTTGGATTTGCACAAACTCATGTGGGACCCTGGTTTGCTGGTCTTTACATCACTGTCTGTAAGTAATTAAAATCAGTGAGACAACTCATGGGTGTGTTTTCTTTTGTTTACACACCTACATTTACTATGCTTTTGTACATGAAGGTTCTTCACTGGTGAAATATGGCACAGATCATTTACAGCTAAAGCACCTGAATAAGTGATGTTCAAGAAATGTAACTTGCCTTCCTGTCACAATCCCTTTTCATTTCAAATTAAATTATACCAATGCTTCAGTTCTAGAATCTTTTTATATCACCAAAAGTAGGAATAATAGGCATTATTTTGCTTGATCTTGTTTTTTTAGTGATGCAAGCACTTGCACACAAATCAATGTATATCATTTAAATAATTAAGCATTATAAAAGCTGGTTTATATTGTCCTGAAACAAAACACAATAAGAATAAGCCTGCAAAACCAAATTTGCTCAAAAGGAAAAAAATGCTATCCTCAAGACTGAAGCTTTTGGAGAGCTGGAAAATCTGCAATCAGGAGGCCACAGTAAACACAGGCCTGTCATGCCCTATCTGCTACAGAGCTGTTGCCAAAATGACCTCTGTTGCAATTAAGGAAACAAAACACTCAGGCTTGACCTAGCACTGATGACCTCTGGCATTCTCACAACTATACTGTGCCTAACTGATTTTAACAGAAGTAGACAATGCACATTCAAAGCATCAGCAGTTTGTCAGCAGCACACAGCAAACACTCAGGCCACCATCAACTGCACATTAATGCTCTCTCTTGTTAAAACTGGTTTACCTCTACTGATAGTAACTGCAATAGGAAGTACTTGAGAAAACAGGACACACCGCTGGAAGAGCTGAAAGTGAAATTCCTCTAATCTCAACCACGTGGCTAGTGCCTAAAATAAACACACAAAAGCACATTTCAGCCACATTAAATGAACACAGAATGACTTAAAAAGTCCCTGCACAAGAGAGTAAGATCCCTGACATTATTTAAATATGGCCTCAAATTGATGAGTACATTTCAACTGGGTTTTTTTGTTTTGGGCCATAATAACAGCAAGAGGTAGCCAGTGAATCTGACTCTCATATTATTGATTAGTACGGTCACTTGATAGCTAAGCTTGCAATCACTAAAGGCTAAAAGATGCATAGTTTAATTCTGAGTGGAACATCAATAGAGCATAAATAACACATTTTATTACAAGAGTACACAAAATAAAGAGGTGTATTGACATGACTAAATTTGGTAAGGAGGACTAATTTACACCTTATTTGAGAGAGGTAGGGTGTTAGTGAAAAGTAGAAAGAAGAAACTGGTGCAGTGACAGAAAGTGCCTAAATATTAGGGAAAAATAAGAAGCTGTTCATTCATTTCAGGACATCTTCTCCATTTAAGTTTTCAAAAAGTACTTTTTTTTTTTTTCCTTTTTTTTTTTTAAGACACTTGGTAGAATAAAAGCTTCTTGGCCGTAACTGAAACACACATGATTGCTTTGGGAAAACAGTGAGATTTGTGGTTATATCTGTCAGGATACAAATAATAGAGACAAAGAACAGGTATTTTTCAAGAATGAAACATTGTTAATACAGCCTGCATAGGAAAAATCTGCATCCTATCAAGTAATAGAAGCAGTTTCCTCCACATAAACCTCACTACTATAGTTTAATTTTGTGACAACATTAGTTTGTTGTACCAGCTTATCAGTCTTCAGTTGCTCTGCCAGAATATTCAGATTTCAGCTTCAGTACAGAAAGACACACGGAAAAAAACAAAGAACAGTTACATGTCTGTCAAGGCAGGTCACAAAAATACACCTGTGTTTGTAAGGTAGGAATGAAGGTAAGGAAGTGTGGGAAATTAGTTCAAATTGTAAACTTAGAAAGCTGACATTGATGTGTAGTTACCACAACAGCTTCTAAGATGCTCCAGGCTCTTATCTTGCAGTGGTTCACTGTAACATATGGCCTGAAAAAGAAAGGAAGTAATCCTTGACTTGTAATGTCCTGCCTCACTATGAATTGTTTCGAATGAAAGAGGGAGATAAGTACAATGAGGTATTTTCCCAAATTGTTGCTCAGCAAACCACTTCAAAACTTTCCAACCTCACTGCTTAAATCTGACGATCCTGGATCTCCCAGGATCATGAAATAACCCATGTCCAGGGATTACTGGTTTCTTCTCAAAGAAGATGTAAGGGTCCCCTTGCTTCTAGTCAGGCTGTTCTTTCACTTGAAATCTTAATTCTAACAAATCTTCCCTTGTATTGATCACCCATGTGTTTACAGTTCTATTAAAATACCATATATGGCCATAGTTTTCAAAGAATAGTGTCTGCTACTGCTATCCACATGTGATGCAGCATTTAATCACAGGAAGCTACAACACTCATCAATAGTACATTGAAATTGCTATTTTTTACTCAGTTCTTGTCATTGGTAAGATAGATGAAGCCTCTCTAGTCTTCAGCCTTCTTTCAATTGATAACAGGCTACTTAAAAAGAAAATATTAAACCTTGTGTGAAAAGTCTCCTGATTCAGATTAAAGGAGCATTTAATAGCTTACCCTGCCAATAGCAAAGACCTCTGGAGGAAAGGAAAAAACAGAGTGCAATAAGACAAAAATTAGTTTTCATTGGCTTTTAAGCTGCTGAATGCAACAAGACTCTGTAACACTTTCATCAGCCATCAGCATTTTGGCTCAGGGGTAGAAGACCTTTGATAAAGAGAGAATTTTCCCCAGACACATAGAATCAGAAAAATACTAAGGAAAGTTGACTTCAGAGATAATCTGCTTGTGCGGAATTTTAAGGAAACTGTCTTGTAATACAAATTCTTTTCAAGAGCTTTTACTCATTAGGGGGGTGGGGGAGGATAGATAATCCATCAGTGGCTTCACAACAGATCACAAGCCATTGCTTCTTAACCAAAAACATTTGAGAAATACATGCTAAGACACTAATGCAGTCTTCAGCTATTTTTTCCTGTCATCTCAGTCCACTGTGGTATAACATCTACCTTTGAGAAAGACTATGTTAAAACTCAACTATTGTCTCATTCTGATAGAAAGATATGGTGAGCTGCTGACTCCTAAAGCTATGGGGCTGGATGTGTGATTAATTTGCTCTAGTACTCCGGCTTTTTACCAAAGGGTAATACATATATAGAAAATTTTGTACAAATTAAACAACTTAGTTTAATATAGGGTTGGGGTTTTTTTAAAAAAAAAAAGCAAACCAGCAACTTATTGCAAATTAGTGACCCTAAATATAAGACTTCAATTCACAGATCAAATCTGATCCACAGCAGTAATAACCAAAAGCCAACACCAAGTCTTTACTGTTTCTGTGACAACTATATCCCCAGGACAGGCTGAACATCACCAGTTCCATCTGGTGGAAGCAACATTGGATGAACAAATGCTAATTTAGTTCTCACATGCACTGACACTAGCATGAACTAGGATGAAAACTACATTTTAAAAACTTAGCAAATCAAAGGCAAGATCAAAATTACATCGCTAGCCTCCAGGGTTACTACCAGACGTACTCATTAATTCTGTATTTTCCAGAATTAGGCTTCCATGGGACTCCCTGCTTGTACTTAGCATAAACAGAAGTGTGTGAACCAAATCAATGATGCAACTTATATGCTTGAATCTTGTCTTATTCAATAAACCACTGAAGCAAATTCATAGCTTAGGAATTTGTATTCGTTCATCATTTAATCTCTTCTGATATCATTCTAAACGAGGACTTCCTTCTCTTTCAAATTCAACACTCTTTGTTAAGAGAGATTCTGCATTGAAAAGTACTTCTATTTATCACTTTGCTGTAAATAGATATGGTGACTCATCACCATACTTTAACAGGAATCTATTGTAAAACTGTCCCTGTCAAACATTCTTTCACTTGACCCATCACACAAAGAACAAATAAAACTTCCCAGAGGGAAGTATGCGTTTTCTCTTCTGAAGTTGCCTGAGGGTTCTCAGTTTATGCTGAAGTACATGGTATCTACCAGCGTGTGCTAAATCTGCTTTCTAACCCATTTCAAGCAGTTCCAAAGCGTGGGCTGCGACACCAATGTGAGCAGCTCCTCAGTTCTCTCTGGCTATGTAGCAGCATAAACAAACACACAGTCCAGCTTATAAATAACAGAACAGAATAATAAGATGCCTTTACACAGCATATAAATCAATGCATTGTGTGTCAAACCACCCTGGGTTGCATATTTGCATAATGTAGTATTAGCTATATAATCAGCCTCTTTTAATTATTTTTTTTCCCTCCAGAGAGCCAAAGCCATTCTTTCTCACAGCAAGCCATATTAAATGTACAGAGATTCACATAGCTATGTCACAAAGTGATTTTCTCGTACAAAGTAATTTTTTGTTTTTGTATAACATACTAAGAATATCAAAGAAGAAAACAGTTCCACAATAAACATATATATCATTCCATATGTTTGTACTCCCTAGAGACATAAAACATACAAAAGGCATGCCTTTCCCATTACATGTATAAATTCTGTCTACTAATTGTATCTTAATATTTTAGAAATATATTTTAGAAATATATTTTAGTCCAAAGGCACCTGGACTCTAGATGGTGATAAACAAAGGCATCCTGTTTCTAGTGTTACTGCTGCACTCCCTGGATAGCTTAAATGGATATGGAAACCACCCTGTGATTTCCAGGGGTACCTCATGGCTATCATTTGAGGGCAAAAGTGAAGCACCTTGAATGAACAACTTTGAATCACTAGTCTTCCTATTCCTCATAGGTAGATAAGGAAATTTTCTAGCAGGTGTGAATATCAGATGACTGCTCATTGCTCTCAGCTGTTAACTAGAATTGAAAGTAAAAGATTGCCATGATCACTCGAAGGCTGACAGAGCGCATGTTCCTCAATTCATCATGTTTGAGGGATTTTTCCCAGTTGGGTCATTATTGTTTTGCGTAGGGCAAGAAAGGTGCAATGTACCTTTCTATTTTGTTCCTTTCTTTTTTTTTCCCCACCTTCAAAACTCTCTGAAGTTTCTCAGATTAAACAGGTGATGAAACTTCCACTTATAAGTTGAACACCTATGTCGTGTTAAACAAGGAATCTTAGCAAATGCTATATTGGCAATCAGACCAGGAAACAGATCTGTATCCATCATCATCTAGACAGCATGCACAGAGTCAATCAGTAACAAAAGCACTTTGTCAAAGTGCCTTTTTTTGTAATGGATACTGAGGCTTGGCAAACATAATATTTTTAGAGCATTTATTTCAGTATTCACAAAATTTGGGGGAATGGAAAACCATGGTATACTCCATTAAGTTATGATACCAAGCTATCAAAACAGAAGATAATTCTTATCCATTAACAAAGTCTATTGTACAATCACTGCTGTGTCCCCCTCTTTTTCAGCACTCCCTCCTTTCCCACTACATCTAAATTCATTTGCATTGAGACTGAAGATGGAGAAGAAGATAAAGTAGGTGAATATATATTATTGTATAATATCCTGCTAACTTTGATTAGCAAAAAACTGTTGGGAGTTTTGCTGGAGAAAAAAATGCAAAACCCAGCCCTCAGCAATGACACTTCCTACGAAAATGAAGAGCTGGAGTTAACACACCGTCTTCAAAACAAAACTAACAAACAGCATGACATGTCTTGGCAGTTCCAGGAAACCACAGGTATATGAATCTGACTGCATGGCCTGACGTATCTGTTTTTCATAAGCAGTATTTGTCCTGAGAGATGCTGTTTCTATTTCAGTATTTTGTTGTATTACTCAAGTGAACACACCTCTCTGAGAAGTACCTTCAGCTGACTGGTTGGCCTTAGGAGGGTAGATGCATTTCCCACATAAATGAATCAGTACTTATCTTAGAGATGCATGTAAAGAAAAAGAACGATACTTACTTCTGCCTGATGTGGAAGCTCAGAACACACTGTTTAAAGATCTGAAAATACTAAGATAGAATGTATTTTTATTTTTAGTTGAATGTGACCTTTCAAAGTACATGTTATTTCTCCAGATAGCTTCAAAATGTGACATGTCTATTGAATAAGATCTAGTCAATAACCCACAGATTCCCAATGGCTCTTTGTAGAGAGAGGCTGGGGGGAGGGGGCGGGGGAATGGGTGGGGAGTTTATGATTCTTGTAAAATATCAAATGAAAATAAGAATAAAGGCTAGTGCCAAAATATTTTACAAGTGTATGGAATACACTTTTCCTAAACCATACAGATGTGTCTGGCAATGTACTAAAAACTAAAACACAAACCACAAGATTACGAAGAGGGTATGATTGCTTTTTAAACAATTCGATGTGGTATAGGCAAAGCTGAGTTTCTGCTTGCATAAACTCATCTTTCCTAAACCCAGGGTTTAATAAAGACAGAGAGTTGAGCAATTATTTCACATACAAAAATAAACAGATAGCTATTAAATAGAGTAAATATTTGGGTTTAAAAAAGAAAATGTTTTAAAATATTGCATATATTTACAAATGTTGTACATATTTACAAATGTTGTACATATTTACTTATCCTTGTTTATCTACAGCATGACCAAATTTAAAATTGCCAACATTCAATTTAATTTCTTGTTTTGAATTCAGATAAGCAGCATTGAATTTCCTAATTTGTTTACAGCTACTGGTTTGCTTAACTGACAAAATACAGTAACCAGCTCAGAACAGTCTCCACCCCACAAAGATATTAATGAGCTGAAGATGTTGGTGAAAACCTGGAAGAACAGCATATCTTATTTTTCTTTACTTTCAAATTATATTATAACCAGGAATGTCAAGCTGTAGTAGTTCCTTTTTCCTGTCCCCTGCACTAATTTCTCCTGAAGTTTTTCTCAGTGTTATACCTCAGTTTACAGGTTCCAGTGCGAGACTAAACTGATGGAAATGTATCAAGGATGATCTATTTACAGTGGTGAATTTTTTTAGTCCTTTTTGTTAGTATATTCATAGTAGTTGAGGTTTGTCATCTGTTAGTATGACAACAGCAATGCTATTCAGGGTCTTGGCAGGCAAAGAAAGACAAAACCCTTCCTTCAGACTTCTTACTTCTTTCACAGAAAGTTTGACCGTGAATGGAGGAGGAAAGAAGGCAAAGTATCAGAGAAAACTTTTTACCAGGAGAAATCCCCAAAATAATAGGGTAGAATAACAACAGCATGTCTAAAATACTTAGTATATTGGTTATACCATAATCAAGCAATAGCAGTAGTTGAGATCAGCAAGAGAGTATTTTCTAACTTACTGAGGTTAGTTGAGTCAACAAAATGGAAGCATCAATAGCTTTGCAAACAAAAGCAAAACAAAAGAGCTGAGACGTGAGGGAAATAAACTTCATTCATTATGTGCAATAGTGTAGGTGTACTTCCACGCTTTAGCTATGGACAAGTATCTGAATCCCATAAATTATTCCATTTTTTAACACCTGTTTAGCATTTGACCTTTCAGGAATTTTTATAAGTGGGAAGTTAATACCAAGAGGGAGTCAGCCACAGACATGATAAGGCAAATTCCTGCTTCCTAGCCCAGAAATGACTGAAAAGCAGTCTAAGGCCAGGATACTGAAATGCAGAAGAGAAACAGAGCAGGTTGGTAAAACAACCAAACAATGGAACAAAGCAGTGCCAGGTCAGTTGAAATAGCCTTTAAGTTAACATAAAACAAAATATCTTCTATAAGAAAAAATTATCCTCAGCTTAATCCCCTCCTTGTAAACATTGTCAGAACTACATTTCATTCTAAGATGTTCATCAACAGGTAAATTGATGTCTCCTCCTAAATTTCATATTTTTACTTAGTAATTCATCATTCTACACATGAATGTCAAATACTATCACATACCTATGCAGATTTTACTGCCAACTAATAATGATTAAAGAAGATACTTTTAATGGTATTGCTACAGTAGAAGACTTGAGTGCAACTGTGAAGTAGATAATGAGCTACCAATGACAATGATTCAATGATTTTTGGACAGTTATTACCAGTTGTTTCTCTTTGTGCCTTCAAGAACCATCACTGGAAAACAAAACTCTAAGTTTCAGGATTGGATAGTAGATGATTTCTGAGAGTATAATTCATGCAATCAGTAAATCACATGCATTTTTATTTTTCTGATAAGCAAGTATTGACAATTCCTCAAATAAACCAGCTGAACTTCTATTTGACCTTAATACAGTTCACTCTTTTCTAATGACTTTATTGATTTCTTTGTTTGTGGAGTAAGGGGGGGGGTGTGGGGGGTGTGGCATTTTTTTGTTTTTTAAAGGAAAAGCATAGGAAAAGTGCTAGTCCAATAGTTCTATGCTTGGTCAAAATTGAGTAAGTTTCCCTGTCTGTTTCATGTTCTTTGTATATTTGTGTCATAAGCTTCCAATTAGAGCTCATAGGCACATTCCTTTCAAATCAAAGAGATAAAGCTGATACTAACCTGGTTGCAAATCCATGCTTTGAAACAGATTTCTTGTTAAACCTGACATCTAAACATTTTAGTCACTCTGGGTTGAATTGACTTGTTTCTTCAGCTCATAAAACTTAATACACATCAAATTAATTGCAGTGATATGCTAGGGAAGAAAAGAGGAATTGCCCAGGCAGAATAGCTCAAAATCTTTCTGATCATAAGAAACATGAGAGGAACGTACCCAAAATTAATGTTGAAATGTTAACTAATGAAAATCACAATAGTAAAGTTACAGACAAAAAGGAAAAAAATATTTAATACATAAATATATATATGTAAAATGTATATAGTCATACTGTTACATGTACACAATGTATGGATTATTTTAACATCAAATGTATACCATTGTCTCTTATTCCTCTAGTTTACAGGGTTTAGTCCCTTCCTGTAAGTGGAACTCTAACTAGTCAGTTTCTGAATAAAGAAAACAATATTAGCAACTCAGAAAAATGTCCACATAGGTTCACTGAAAAACCTCAGTTAGAAAGAAAATGAAAGAAAGACAATGATAAATATACTAATACAAGCGCCAGTATAGAGAGAAACACTTCCAGTAGTTCTTTTTCATAAAGCGGTCTGCTAAACCAGCAATGAAGCATCCAGTGAAATTGGAGAGAGAGCATTTTTTAAAAATGTTGAAAGGAAATCCTCTATATGAACAAAATTCACTTGTAGAAGTCTTTGCCACAAGGGTGGCACTGAGGTCAAAATCTTAGAGCGATCTTACACAAGACTGAGCACTAATAATAGGACAACGAACAGCTGCATTTCCAGATAACTAACATTTGCGTTAACTAAGTCTAACCTTGGTGTTATTAATCCTCAGGCTTCTAAGCACTAGTCATCACCTGAGTGGTTAGGATCAAATAAGAAACTTTCCCTGTAAGAAGGTTATTGACCACTGCAAATTCTTAATCTTGTCTCTAAAACACCTGATAGTGTCCAATTTGGACTGGTTTGATGTACAGTATGTCCAACATTATTATATTTGAAAGGTATGTATTTAATTTGTGATTACAACTTTAATTATCGAATTGTTGATGAAACTTATGTCTTTTATTTTCAAAACCTGTTACAAAATTCAAAGACCTTTTATCTACAGCTTTACTTATAATAGGTTTCTTCTCAGAAAGATTTTGTATGACATGGTTTTCTTCTCCACTAGTTTTTTTATTCATTCAGCTTAAATCTCATTTTATATTTACCCATCTGAACTAATTTAATGTACATCTGCACAAAATACATAGGAGAAGTAAATGTAAAGAACTTATTTATTACATATTCATTTATTATAGTACCCTCTTGGTCAGAACAATTTCCATTAGTATTTTCTGGGTGAAAAATACATGTAAATAGAAACCAAAATATGGTTTTGCATGACTTTCCAAAAATTTAATGTTAATGAATACTGATTTCTGTAACAAGCATTATAAAAATTTCCCCATTTAACAATGATAATAATAGAATTTAGACTGACTAATATCTAATTTTTCCTAGACTAACTTTGATCCTGACAGCAATTTCCTTCTCCTCTTACACATTCTCATATTACACCACTTCCTCTATTTTGTTAAGCTTAACCTGTATATTTAAGTAGTACAACAGATCCTGACCACTAATAGTTGCAACCTATCTGTGGTACATTTACTGACAGCCTCTGGTCACAAATGATGATTGAACTTTTACCACCAAAACCACAACACCCATCTTTTACTAGTTGAATTAAAGAATATTGTTAGATATGTTAGATTACAGTCATGACCATGTAAACAAGGTCAGTATATCTTGCATTTTCCAAGATTTAGTACATTCTGAGGTGCATCCTGTCTCTGTAGTCTTTAGAAGCTTGTGTCACTTCCTGAAGCTAACTTTATTATGAACTGCAGCTATGTGTCTTAGGAAGTGTGGGACCATGACAACACTTATTTACTGTAAAATGGCATTATCCATCTCCTGATGAACGTTTTAGCTCCTCTTTTTCTTTCGCTGGCTGCCCTTCACTGCCAGCAAAATAGCTGTTTCCTGTGTGCCTGAGGAATCCCCATTTTTAAATGCCTGCAGAGCTTCTCTGCACAGCAGGCCTGGGCCATAGAGCATCTTGAGGCAAAGGTCAGGAACTGGAACATGGGTTGTCATCCTCTGAAAAGCTGGTCTCAAGACAAGGAAAAGTTTCATATTCTGAAAGCTTATGCTGTTGAGGAAAGACGTGGTTTTACTCCCTTCCTGACTCGGTTTTCCAGAAAGTTGACAGCTTCATCACAGCTCCTCTGTGCTTTGGAGCTGGTCCCCTCTGTGGAACCTGTTCCTGGTTTTGTGTTCCCCCAGACACTGCATGTTCCAAGAGATTCTTTGCCAATTGGTCTTATAGCCCTGCAATTCGTTGTGAGGTGGTTTTAAGTCAAATAGCTGGTTTTTTTTTCTTTTGCAGTTCTATAGCAAAAGAGAGGAAAGAATGAAATACCAGACAAAAATAATCTTGTCTGGGTGCATACTGTGGAAAACATTGCTAGGCAATGTGTACTTATGGAAAACTCACCTACCAGGTGCTGAAATATTCACTTGGATGTACAGCATGCTATGACCCAGCCGTTTTCTCAGAATCTTGTCAACACAGCATGACACTGTCTGAAGGCAAAAACCACTCACATGGTTTGCCTTCAAGATCACCTGTGCTAACAGATGTTTGGGGCTTTTGGAGTCCTCACAGCATTTTAAGGTTGCACTTTGGCTAGCCAAGTTAATTCCTTTGGACCACATCATTCATAAAGAAATTACATTCCTTTTCAAACAGCTGAGGCCTTGATTTTTCTTTATTTTTAAGTCCCTCAAATGTATAGACATGAATGCCTTTCTTTTTTATTAGCCTTCTGGCTTTCATGGTTATACCATTATAATGCTCCTTGACAACTGACATTACTAGCATACCCAGCTCATTGTTCTTACCTCATGAGTTTTCCAAACTAACATTAGCCAGCTGGCTGGACAAACTGTATAATGTAATTAATTACATAAACCTTCCAAATCTGTAAGAAGAAAAACTGTGAATCACACTGCCACAAATACTTATTGTCACTTATGCTTAAATACCTTTGATTCTTAGACATAATCACAATGGACAGTCAGTTTAATGACCCTGAAAAATAGCTATGATATTTACAGAAATAGGTGATAGACATCCACACAGTTTGTTTCCTTCCTTCCAGTTCATTCAGAGTCATGGCAAGTTGCCTGCTCAGGGGCTGCTTATATCCCTACGCCTAACATAAAATCTAGTGGGTTTGTGTAAGTAGGCTGCCAGAAAGGGAAAAAACGTCTTTTTGATAGTGCCCTGTCATGTGCCAACCCTGCCACATTGGTGCCACATGCCTCTTTTCGAAGAATTATATCAGCCCGTATTTAGCTACAGAAAATAGCTTACATATTTCTTGTAAACAGCATATTTTCAAACCAGAAGTGTTGTATATAGCTGATTAACACATAATAATAAGAATGGCAACTCCTAAATAAACAGCATATGAGTATTTACCCTCTACCCCAATCAAGAAACAAATAGGAATTGAGAAAACATAGGTGCAGAAGATGAGCCTAATACACAAGATTAAAGCCTGTGGCAGTAATTACAAAGTCTATTACTATCCCACAACTTCTTGCTAACTTGCATTTTCAAATGGCTGTTGTTCTGATGTGGTATCCAAATTGCTTGTCATTCATGATCATTTTATGCAGATGTGTCTCTGCTTGTTCAAGGTACATTCTTCAACCCTTTTTCATATTCTTACATGAAAAAATGAACAATAAACAACACCTGTACTATAGAAGGAGGTGCATGTGAATGTGTATGAGAAAAAAACAAACTTCTCTAATTAAAACCTTACCAAAAGAAAATTGTAATTGTCTGCAATCTGTTCTTGGGAAGAATGTTAAGGAAACAAATTTTATCTATAGTACAAAGTAGTCACCCAGCTTAATGAACTTCTGGATAGAATTCAAATATTTGGTGATGAGAGCAATTGCAGAACTTACATAATGGGAATTAAGCAGGTCTTTTCCACCTCTAGACAAAAGGATTTGACCAGAGTTATGGTGACATATAGCATCAATCTCAAACTAGCCTTGATCTGAAGTGTTACCTGCACCTTATTTACACAAATTATATAAATACATATTTATATTTGGAGCAAACACAGTCCTGAGACAGATAAGTGAATATCTCAATGGAAGAATGAGTTACGCATACGTGTACATTAAAATCCAAACCACCTGCCTAAAAGGCAGAACATTTGAAACTTTGTTTTGGGTATCTCCAGAGAGGACGCCTTCACCACCGGAGC
>NW_009909489.1:0-10733 GCF_000696875.1 Nestor notabilis
ATAAATATATATATATTTATATCTATAAAAAATCTCCAAACTCACTTGCCCACCTGTTTGCAATCACTGCATTAATTGCTTGTATTAAATATTAATTAATACTGCTTAAAATTACCATTAAAGAAAAGCTGTTGTGTTTCTCTTGCCGGTTATCTTGCAGTTAAAAAGCCACTTGCCTGCACATTCAATGACACCATAACATAAGAGCAATCTCTGAGGAGGAGAATTAATGAGGAGGGAAGCACGTAGCATTTACTGCTCTGCCAGCTTTTATAGCGGCTGCCTTCATGATTAAGACCAATGGCATGTAATTCTGATGGCTCAGCCTAGGAGGGATAGCAAGAACTATGCTTTTTGTCATGGCATTACTAGCCTAACTTGCATTGGTTTAGAAACTTCTCCGAGCTCCAGATTCCTCCTTGCTAAAATTGCTGACACAGTGTTCATCAGAAATTTCTGCTGTTTGTGTTGCAGAAAGGCAGCCTATTGCAGCTTTTTACAGGTCTGCTTGACGAGCTGTAGATGGTGATATAAAGCTGATCATGCCCTTGTGCCATGAACAGTAATCTTCGGTTTTAGGAAAAGAGGCTTTTTCTTCGCCATTAGCAGTGGCACTGAAGATTCCTATCGCTAAGATTCGGAGACCAGGAGACCCTCTGGTCAGGGGTGTTTTGGCACCAGAATTTAGTTCTAGTCCATGTTTTGACTGAGCAAACTCACGTTCTTCCGCTTCCTAAATCAATGTTAAATATTTGGGTTTTCCTTTTTCACTGCTGGGGCACAGTGTATGTGACCAGAGTGGCCATTGCTGATGCTATCTAGCACCTAGAGCTCCTCAAGGCTGTTTACCAGGCTGGCTCCCAATCAAACACAAGTGAACAAGGTTTCTGTAAAAGGAATTTCTGTACATGAATGCATGTTAAGTAATTGGAGGTGCCTTTGATGGTATGATACACGAGTTGAGGCCTCATCTGCCATGCCTGTGTCCTACAGCAGTCCTTTCAAGACCCAATTAAGATGTTTTGGTCTGTTTTTAAACTACTGCAGTGTTTGTTCCTTTTCGGTCTGATCTTTTCTACTGTATTACAGCCTCACTAGATGTTCTTCTGTGAGCACCTATGATTTGGTTTTCTCCTTCCTAAGTGTAATACTTCAAAGTTATTTTTATTGAAGTTCACTTTCTGGTTTTGGACATATTGATTGTTCTGGTGTATTTAGAATCACCTTATTATACTCCACAATTTCCACATTAGTCAAGAGCCCTCTAGGACAGGACTAGGCCCTGAATCTATGCTTGCAGTATCTCCTTACTTGAATGCTAGCTGCACACTTTTTTGCCTGTCCTACTTCAAATCATTCATTAAGTAAGAATTATTTCCAGGAAGAATACTTCAAGGATAGTTCAGATACCTGTTTCTCTCTAGGAGCTGATTTGGCAGTGAAATCACCAGTAGATGGTGATCTTGTCGGTTGTGAACATACCTTGTGGTGTTTATATTTACAATATTTCTTTAATTTCGATAAAGTTGTGCACGACATGTCAAAAATCGTATTCAAGCTGAAATCTACCAACCAGTCCTGTTATCTACTACACCCATTAATCCATCGAAGAAGAAAATAGGACATGGGTTTTTTCTAGCTCTCTTTATCACTGTTGTAGTCTAGTAGTTAAAAATTGTTTGCTTAATCATTTGCTCCAGAACCTTTCCAAGATTTGAGTGGTTTGTCATTTCATTGATCATTCTGTGATTCCTTCCTCTTCTTTTCTTTTTATCCCTGCCCTCTGTCATATACTATCAAAGGTATATGGATTTCCGATGGTTCAAAGACCATTTTGATTAGTTCCTGAAGTAGTCAAGACCAGATTTCATGAAGCTTTGCTTATCTGGACATAATCCATCCAATCTAAATAATCTTTCTTCTGTCTTCTGGTCAGCATTTCTTTGTCTTTCTTTGGTGTCTATGGAGAAAGAAGTCTTTCTTTTAACAAGAATTGATTTCTTCAGCTACTTCACGGGTCTGAAATGTGGAGCATCACACAAATAGCTGTCAGCACTCAGACCCTTCATCACTGGTCAGGACTCAGTTGTGCTAAGCTCTGTGTAAGCAAGCTAATCCTGTCCCAGAGCATGTCATAGTGAAAACATATGACAGGAGGCAGGCAATGTGGAAAGAGAGACAGGACCAGTACAGGAAACCCCAGAAGTCAACAGTAGTCTGTAAGATAAGCAGCGTATCAGAACTTGGCCCTAAGTTCTCCTCTCAGCAGTTACCAAAAGAATATTCTATGAGGGTGCAAGATCCAATTTCCTTGCTGATGCTGACTCTTCATGAGATGAAGAAGCCTGAGCAAATGCTTTTCCATGCTATGGAAACTGCAGTTACTGAATCTGACCAATTGCAACTTCACTTCAAGCACTCCTACAAACAAAATTACCACCTCAGGCTGTAATCTGTGTGCAGGGAGGCCAAGGACAAGCTTGGTATCCCATCAGCCTTCCAAAGGGAACTAGAAATGCAGTATTCCTTTTTGTATATTGTGGAAAGATTCACGTGGAAATGTACCATTAGTAAACCAGCTTTAGCCTCTGTATATAATTCAGCATTCAAAGTCACAGCCAGACCTAGAAGGGAGATCAGATGACTTTAACACCCGCTGCGCGTTTCTGAGGGCTATTGTGTTAGTTTTGTGCATTCTTGTATTTTCACCATGCGTATTTTTATTGTCATTCAGGATTCACCCAGCTGAGGAATATATTGAGCTTGTACATGCACTGTGACTGCATACTCAGTCTTACTGTTCAACCTCTATGTTGTGTTATGTATTTAAAGCACTCTGACCAGTTTGGTGAATGTGCCACATGATCTGCAACACAGATGAATCCCGGGTAAATAAGAACCCAGATATTTTATTGTTATCTTGATGGAGTAAACAGAACATTTATCTTCCTCGTTCTGTCACTTTAAACTGTCAATTAACAAAAGCTTTACAGGGCTCTTTTTTTGTCTGTGGTACACAAAGTAAATGTAGGGATGCACAAGCTGGACTTGAGCCATCCTGTCTTTCACTATTTTGTAGCCTTTGTAAGGACATGGGAGACATAGCTGTGTCAAGTTGAGGATAAAGAACTGAGAAGGTGAGGACTGCTAATGAAAAGACTGGTTCACTTGTTGCTAGAAAGGCTGATTAACGTATCCTAATGCACAGTTACTCATTATTTTAAGGATGTGCGCATATATGCTAGATGTCTACACGTAGCATGGATACAGGAGAGTTTGAAACTCTCCTACATAGTGCATTACATTGTGCTATGATCTTTCCAACATTTGAGAACCTGGATGGGAGCTCACAGAGAAGTTAAGGATGTACCTGGCTACATGTTGATTGGTTTCCAAGGTAAAATCTCAGTTTATATCATTTAAAACAATGTTTGTATTTTGAAGAAAGTCTCCATGGCCTGAGTATGTGGAAAGCTGACAGTTACTAGACCAGAAAGTAGGCACGTGCACGCATTTCAGTGGATGTTTCGATGCTGTGGGTGCTACATACATGGTTTATGTAGGATGCTTTTATCTTACAGTTTTGTGGGACTTCAACTGATCTATGGATCAGTTGAACTTTTAAACTATGATTTTTTTTCACTCCATGAGAACAGGCAAAAGATTTGACGTAGAGGGTTCTGTAGCTCGTGCACTACCCTTCAGATAGCAACTACACTTATTGCTCACATGAGATGGTTTTCAGAGTGATACCCAAGACTACAAATAAAGCATGTAGCAAATCTGTCCTGCACATTAGAAGTACAATTTTGAATGTGTGTATAACCCAGCATTCTGCAACATGGTCTCTGTGGTGGATGGACAGATTATTCGATTCCTAGTAATTCCCATCATGGGAGTCCCTCTCTTAAGCCAAATGTGCAGGCTTAGGCTTTCAGTCCTAAAGTGCCCTGCTGTGTTTGTGAAGGCTGTGGCCACCTCACATGCACATGACTAACCTCACTCATGTGAGCCATCCCATCTATACATGCACCTATGAGGCTGCGATGCCATACCCTAAATGATCAAAGAAGTAATCCAAATCCTGAATTCTTACTTTCATTCAAGCACACACATAATCCTTATGATCCCAAGTAGTGTTTTAATTAGCCATTGAAAGCAGTAAGTGCTAGGCTCTGAAACTGATTATACATCTAAAAATCACTTGGGTTAATTAAATAATTTAGTTTCCATTCATGTTCCATTGGCTCTTTCTCTCCTTTCATTAGTTTTAACCACAAAAAGACCTCACTAAAATCACCCTTGGTCTAAGTGCATGCTCGCAGACTTTGCTCTAATCCCCACAGTGTTGGATATTACTTTCAACTCAAACCTAATTAACAGTGTATGTTCTTTATTGAAATCAAAGCATTTCAGTATATTGCATGTCAAAACAGATACTTGTTGTGTGCTGTCATTTTCAGAATATTATTCTTATCCACGTCTGGTACAATCCTTAATTTTAGGAGGTGTCACATTGCACTAGAGATGCTTCTGATGGAAACCAAACCTTAATTTTCTCCCTTTTAATTTCCACTATATTTGTACTGGTTTTAGAACTGTGTGTGATTTGAAACTGTGCACCAGGTTCCTAAAAGAGAAGTGGTGCTTTCAAAAATACTAGTGATGCCCTCAGCAGAGGGCATAGGAGGTGAATGGGCATTGAGATTAAAGGACCTCGCTAGATTAGGTCTGAGTGCCGGTGATGCAGCGGTATTGGGAAGGTGACTGCTACCAGCAGCTCTGCTTCTGCCACTAGCACAAGGTTCTCAGGTCAGCACAAGGCATAGGATGTGTTTAAATCCTCTGTGTTTAAGGTAGAATAAACCCCTGTCTTGCAGAAACCTTGCTTTGTAGGAGGTGGCTCGGTTACTTACACAGTGAAAATGAAACATTTGCTCAAGTGTTTCACTGAATCAATGCCCAAAACTCAAGGGTGGTTGAGGGGAAGAAAAGTCAAACAAAACCATTCAAGCAGAAGTAGATAAGTGTATAAACCTAAAAGATATTTAGAATAGCTGTGACGCAGCATCACACTTAAAGTCAGGATGATGCTTGGACATATAAGCCTGCGAATCACAGGGATTTTTGTCTGACTCAGAAGGGCCACCAGCTTCACTGGGGCTCAGAAGAGTGGTCTCCTAAGATTAGCATTTTAATACCTGGCTTGCTGAAGGTACAGGCATGTCAAGCTTTTGGTATGGCCAGAATGAAGTGTTTGTAACTAGATTTAAAACTCAAGTACCACTTACTGTTCTCAGTAACTGTCTCCTACCATTTTAAGGTTCTTAAAATCTGCATTGTTGAAGTGAAGATGTGCGAAGGACCACTTGTGATGGTGAGGGAGCCTGTCAAATAATTTAGTTTCACATGCAGTTGTGTGGTAAGAGCTAGCTTTGTTTTTTCCTTCCTGACATCTTAGAGACACCATTAGGATTTAGTGCTTTTAGCACCTCATTTACTCATTATTGGGATAAAGCTGCAGTTGGGAGACTGCTTTCAAATGAATCATTCTTTGTTGCTAATATTTAGTAGAGGGAACACTGTTTTGTGGTTTTACCCTTGGTCCCTGACACTGAATGGATTTGTCTGGAATAATAAAGCAGGTTCTGGTAAAATGAGCATGGATCACCCATGAAATTTGATTTTCAGTGTGAGAATTTCAGACACGGTTATTTTTAGAAACTGCTGATGGGTGGGCATTGATTGTGGGACAGAATTATTTAGGACATCTGAATGCAACATTTAAGGCTACATAAACTCCCAGAATGTATGTAAAGAAAGGAAAATCGTATGTTGAGATTCTGAATGCACAGAGGTTACACGATTTTAAGTGGGAGCAAATGGTACTTCACAACTGTAATAAACCCAACCCAGAACTCAGCAGGAGTTTTTGACTTCAAACTGCACAAGAACTGTTGTGGCTGGAGGTGATTCTGCAACTGCCTTTTGTTAACTCAAAGACACAGATAACTTGATTTCCAAAAGCAACTAACTTGTGTGTTGGAATGCTTCACATGTGCATGCTCACTTGAACACGTCTTTAGAAAGCTGAGGATGTACTATTTTCTGCGAAACCAGGTTCTGGTCTGGTGGTTCACATCTGCCAGGTGAAAATAAAAGCAGCTTAGACCACTGTCCGGAGTGAGTGTCAAGTCTGTAGCAAAAGAAGTGCTACCTCATTCTGTGTGTGAGGCACACCTGAAGCAGCATGGACAACTGCTTGAGGGACACCTGGGTTTGCCATTGATCAGTTGACCAGTCAAGATGCCTCCCCTCTCTTTTCTTCAATCCATAAAACAGAGATAACAGCTCAAGGCCTCCTTTGTCACACGCTTTCAGATCTTTTGATGAAAGGAGCTTCACAGAAACAAATAATAACCTCATTCACTGAGAATTTCATATGATGGCAAGCTTATTTTTCAGGTTATTGCAAATGGATCCAGGAGTTCTGGAACCAGGAAGCCCAAAATATGCTCTAGGCTAGTCCAGCTCTTCAAATGAAACTTGTCCTGCAGAACAGATGTTTCCTACATCCCTCTACTAAAAGGATTCTGAATGTCTGATATGTTATCTTCTTATTCCGATAGTCTCTGTTCTTGGTTGTTTGCCCCCCCTCCCACCCTCAATCTTTCAGCGACTCAGTCTTTGAATTCTTGGTTCCTGTTAAATCAGGCTGACATTGACCTGCAGGATCAGAAGTTTCTTTTGAGGGTGGGATGGGTGGACAGAAAGTCTTGTGTAGCACGACTGTGTAGGTCTCATATCTTTAGAAACCAGGGCAAAAGTCATGCCTGCCTTCATTCCATTTGCTTTGAAAACCAGAGAATGGGCTTGCCAAAACAGTATCTTCAAACTCAAAGCTATCTTTATCCTCAGCAAAGGGGATGGAATGCTAGCCAAAAAGTAAAAGAATAAAATTTACAACACAAATGGGACTGCTTGATGCAGGAATATAGCAGGTGAGAGACCAGTTAAGATTTCCATCACTGCATAATCTGATTCAGTACAACTGCTTGCTACAAAGCAAACGGATGGAAGTTATACATAGGATTTCAGGTTCCATACAAAGTTGAGCTATTCAGAGAAGACAGAAGAACATATGGTTAGCCTTATAAGGGGCCACAGAAAAGTGAGGAATAGTTTGTTTTCCGTGTCAACTACTTGTACCAAGAAAGGGATAAGGTAGATATTTGGGGCAGGGAGACTGAACCTTTCCAATGCAGAGGTTGAATGGATTGTTCAAGGAATACGTGGGGCCTCTGTCATTACATGGTTTTTAAAACAGGATTAGGCAAATACTTGTCAGGAGTGGTGTAAGAATACCTGATGACTACAAGGCCTCCTGAGCTTCACCAGTACGACCTTTCTTAATGATTCTTCTACAAGGTACAGATTGCCCTGTGAAACACATGTGTAAATGAGACCTTTGTGTAAGCTGTTAAGGTTTGTCTGACTGAAGACTGACCAAGCTGAAAGTTTGGCTTGTGTAAAGCAAACAAGCTCATAGGAGTAAACAGTCCCAAATGAGTTATTCAGTCCTCAGAGGAGAGAGAAACAAACAAAGCCTTCGCATATAGCCCCAACTTGCCAATAGCATCAGGACTCAGAAGCACCTTCAGCAACAACATGAACACAGCTTAGAACATGCTAGCATAGTAAACACCGTGTAACACTACTGACTTGCTAAAGGCTACAGAGATTTTTACCTCATCCAGGCAGCTTCCAAGCAGAAAGGAGTTTCCCATTCTTGTCTTCGGTCATGGATCTGGTATGATGTGAGATGATGAAATGTCATCCATATCCCGTCCACAGTTAGAGAAAGATAAGGTATTATCCAGAAGGGAAATGAGCTTGTTTGTCAACAAACTTGAATCATGGAACATGGCAAGTGCTGTTACACCTAAGATCCAGATCCCAGAGCCCTGCTCTCATACACCCAGTCCTTATTTAGTCCGTCCTGAAGTCAGGTGCTTGTTCAGCCACATAATAATTTCATGAGACACAGCTCAGCAACTGGTTGCAGTATCTTTGAGCAATGCCCAGTGGTGCTGGATCTAGCAGCAGGATTTGTGCAGAGTGCTGAACTTCAGCTGCACAGCATTTCACTGTTGCTTTTTCTCTGTCTCCCCATTAATGCTACTGTATAGTTTTCCACTTTTTTAGCAGACAGGGATAAGTATCTGAGCTACGAGTTTTTCATACAGATTTTTCTTGAAAAGAAAGCCTTTAACTGAGCACTGTTGCATATCTGACAGAAAACAAAATCCATCAAACGTTTTTTATCAGAAAACTGATAAAAAAATGGCTAATGATGTTTTATTACATTTTCTGCTTTCCTTTCTAGTTAAATTTACTGAGCAAAGTCTCTGGTTTTCCAGTCAAGTACTAGGCTTGCACAGAGTTGTTTATGGGGAAATACTAACTTGTCACATTAAACTTACTGAGCCAGGAGGGAAAAGAAACCCTGGCAAATCTGCAGCTGGTGATGCTTGCAGTCTGCCTTGAACTCACAGAGTATGACGAACAGTGACACTGCTGTCTTAATGTATTGCTGACAGAGCTGCTGTACTCATTAACCTTTGATGAAACAAGATGTCACTTTGTTCACATCAAATGCTCCTTGATGCCAGTGCTCAGAGACTGTTATTGTTGCTGATGCAGACATCAGCTATTGTTGAAAACATTCTCTCTCTCTCTTTCAGTGTTTCACTGCCCATGAGGATTTATAGGTGCTGATCATTATCAAGCTGCAAATGGAGTCTGAAACCAAGAGTTTAATTTCTGCAGCTTTAATCAGTTGTTTTTATTAAAAATATTTATTTTCAAGTGTACTTCAGGCATACTTAAACACCTGAAAATGTTAAATCCTTGATGTGCTACAGCTTGCTTCCATCAACTCAAGGATATGTTTGAGTGAGCGCAACATCTTTTTTGAGGTGACTGTATGAAAGAAATATTTCCAAGCTTTTAAAAGATCACATAGTAGAAGTATATTGTAGTGGGAAGAGAGTTGTGAAGTATTCTGGCCATCATTGTGACTACACAGTGTTGTAGCTTGGATTAGAACTGACTTCTAATTCCTGATGTAGTTATTTATCAGCATTGCCTTCTCTTATCAACATTAGGAGCTGATCTTGCTGTTCTATGTAAAGTAAATATCATGTCACTTAGCAAGAAAATACTGAATCTAATCTGGGAACAATGTATGGCAGAAAGTGTTATTTTTGTTTAGTCTTTGCATAAGTACATTCATTTTGGTATGAGACAAATGAAAGGGGGAGCAAGAAGGAAAAGGAAGAATTTTGGTTTCCCAGCCAAATACATATATTTTCAGTACTGAAACGTTGTGAGATCAGAGATGCGTGTTCTCACAGTTGCTTTTGTGTTTGTTATTTTAGTGAATAAGACAGTATTTACAGATGACCTGTAATGACATTCATTTCGCTTTATACTCCTCAGCATTAGGGGACTTGGCAGTTTCTGTATTTGATTTCTTTGAGAACCCTCCCAATTAGCGCTGCAATCATTACAGCTGTCATGCAATTGTACCATCTTGGGAAGAAACTGAAGAGGGGGGATTCTTCTAATTTGCAGTTGTGCAGAGGAGGAATGTCTGATCAGAAACTGGTGCTGGAATTCCAGCAAAAGGCCATGTCATGCCTCAGGGGGTGCTGAGTTTCAAAGCTTTGCAGAATAAAACAGCTCTAGAAGAAGTGGTCTTCAAGAAAAAGATCTGAAGGCAGGTAAAATCACCTTGAAAACAGCAAGTTGTTTAAGGCATAGGAGTGATTTCAGACTTTTGCAGTGAGAGAAGGCAGTAGAAGTAAATGTTACAGGAAGAAGTGTAAGTAGATGAGATGCAGGCAGAAGTGTTTTCATAGGAAATGTAGGAAATATTACTAGTTTGCTTAACACTGAAGTGCATCTGTCCCTTATTGAGTGATGAAAGCCCGGGAGATTGAGCATCCCCACTAGACCAGCTTTACAAGGTAAGATGTAAAATTCACAGAATAGCAAACTTACATGAAATATGACCGTGCCACTAAACAGCAACACAATGGAGTGTGCATCTGAGAACACTCATGGAATACGATCAAGCATAGCTGATACGGAGTCCTTGAAAGGTGGTAGTAAATACACTCATTTAAAGACTTTCACCTGTTGCTTTAAATCATTCATACCCCATGGCGTGTCTGCCAGCACTGTGACCCCTTGCGCAGGGTGAGGAACATCAAAGAGAGAAGTGAGCAGATCAAGTCTCAGGTAGGCGTTGCACCCTTGTGATGGATAAAAGAAGTGTCAGTAATTTATAAACCAGGTGGAATTAGGATATTGTAAGCCTGAAGTGAGTGACCCAGCAAATACTAGGATGGTACTATCCGTTCATGCAGAATCAGATCGAAGGCATTTGAAAATATGTGGGCTCTTACTAGCTTTGTAAAAGCTCCTCTTGACTACTTTTGGTTTTTTTTAAAGATGTTTCAATCCAAGAAGGATTTGGAGTCTCTGACGTTACCTGTGTTTCACAAATGAAAATAAGATTCTGAGTTTAGCTTTTATCAATCAGCTTAATTTTCTTGACATGCACCACCATGCATCTAACATCTCTGCTCTCTGCTGCCAGGCTGCTTACAGCTAAGTAGTTACTGTCAGGCACCGTTTCCTGCTGCAAAGGCTGCGTTTTTTTGGAA
>NW_009909489.1:10764-24936 GCF_000696875.1 Nestor notabilis
GGCTGTTTTCTCTGGAAATATACACATGCTACTTCCCTTCCCTAAATGTTCGTCATTTGCTTTTAGGTACAACATGTACAGACTGGTTTAAAAACAGTAGAAATTGCTCCCTGGAAATCAACCATATTTAAAATGGAAGACAAGCCTATTTACAATCAGAGCCAACAAGTCTGCAAACATACTCTCTGGGTATCTAGTGTCAGGCCAATTTCACCGATGTTTGTTTGACTGTATACTGTATAATCTGTTGTTATTGAACCAGAAAAAGTCTGTTATGAAAGTTTATCGCTTCTAATCACTGAATCCTAACATCAGAATACTTTTTGAAGAAGAATAAAAGCACTTTCACAAGTTCTCGTCAGAGAAAATATTTTGTAGGCGATTTTTCTGAACTAAGGGGAAACTTTAAGAGTTACACAGACTCATGATAAAGCTGAGGACATGAGGACAGCTATGCTTACACATGTTTACATCCCGTCTGCCTTACTAATGCTGACAAATGTGCTGTTGCAGTCCTTTGAGCTCATCATGCATGAGTGTCCTCAGGGTTAAAGATCTATTGAGCAGGGAGTTGTTGGTGTTGGGGATGTATTTCCAGTATTTCAGTTTTTAAAGTCGGCAATTGTTCATTTTTAGGGTTAACTTTGGTCAGTTGGTGTTTACTTTTCTGGTAGTAAAGCTTTTAGGAGAGGAAAAGAAAAAAAAAGCTTTGTAGTATCCTTTGAGTGGCCAGAACCTGCCTCTGTTTAAATTCATTTGAAAAGTGATTTCAGTGAGTCAGAAATGCTTTCTCTACTGTCTCTATGTGCTTTCTCCTGGGTTTTGTGTTCCACTGTGTATCACAGGAGTTCAGATTTCATAGTGACCTTGAGGAAAGTGTGTTTCTAAGACAAACAGCAGCCTGATGGTTGCACTGAAATGCAACACTGCATAGTTGCAGTGACAGGAGGAAGCTGGATGAATGCCAGTGGCACGCGGGCCTGGAGGAGATGTGGTCGTCTCCGCTGGGGAGGGAGCAATGGCTTACCCAATCATCCAGGTAAGAGCTTCACACCACTCCTTTGGAAGATGTCCTTCAGTGCCAAAGGAGACGACATCTTGTTTCATGCATGTGGATATATACCATTTTCAATCAGCATGACGTAGTTTTTTCCCAGGCTAATGTGAGACACAGCCTCTTCCTCCGTGAAGGAATTTCCTTACTCACCTTAGTTATTTTAGCCTGGCTTGGTATAAAGAAGTCATCACAGTGAGTAATGGTGTATAGGAGTGTTCAGTGATATCTTTTGGCAGTGAATGGTGTAGGTGCAGTTCCAGTAGACCTCTGGTTTACGTGCATGAAGATCGAATGGTTACTCTGCTGTCCTAACAAAGAGAAACATGATCTTTAAATAAACACTATGTTCAATATGATAAGTTAGCTTTTACTGGTTTTTACCCCAGCTAAAGGTAAGGTGTAATTTATCATTGCTCTTTTGTCCTACTTCAACTGCCACTGCCATAGGTGTCAAAAGGGACAAGGAGGACTTGGAGTTATGCAAGCACAAAGATATAAGAGGTAGGGTAGAAATATGGGCATCTCTAAACTAGAGATTTCCCTAAAGTCATCCCAATTTAGACCCTACCTAAAACTTAACGTGTCTGACTATAGGCAGTAGACATTTTAAATGACTCAGTTGTGACATTGCAACACAAGTTTCAAGCCCACACTCAGATTCAAGGGTGCTGAGTTGGGCTGCTTTCAATACTGCAGGCAGAGCTGTTGGGAGCTGCCTGGAAGCTGGAATTTTGACTGCCAAAGTGATGTTTGAAATGCCATCCTGTAATTTTTCATCATCTCTTTTCACGTCAGTGCTCATTATCACTGATACTTGGAAAAGGAGTCGTTCTCCTATATAATCATGCAAACACCAGTGTCCAAACATCCCCAGGGCACCCTTTCTTCCTGCCATGCTCTGAACATTTTTGCATCAGCTGCTCTTGAGCATCAGTGAGTTTCATGGCTTAGTGGTTTGGTGTCTACAGACCCAAAGTCTGGCAGGAATAGTGAGGTTAATTACTTTCTATTAAGGTGAAGTTCTGGCTCACAGAGACTTTTCCTGGTGACTTCAGCACAGCTTGGATTTCACCCTTCGAAAACCAGTGACTGTACAACAAAAGAAATTGTCCTGCCAATTGGTGAGCCTTTGATTTCAGTTGCTGTTGTCCTACTTAGTGCTGTATGCTAGCTTCACGGTGTCTGGCAGAAGTGTGCTGATCCTACCCACCTCCTGGGCTTGGCTTCACCCATCCTGTAACTAATAAGCAATGTGTTATTTTATTTACTGACTAGCTTAATCTCTAACTGTACTGCACTACGTTGCTGGACACTTCCGTCTGTTGTAGGGGCTTCATATTTTAGTTTGGAAACTTGGCTAGTGACAATCTAACCACAAAGGCTAGGGATAGGAGTAGCAGCATATGTGCGTTTTGGAGAATGGCTTGATGAAATTGCAGCAAATCACAGAAATCCTACATAAGTTATTATGCAAGGAAGGTTTATACTTTAAGGCTGTCATTGATCCTGTGTTTCTCAAGGATACCATGATGGCTATTTAAAGTAGCCAGTGCATAGGGTTATGTTCTCCTTCTCTGATGAATTATCTTAAAGGCTCTGGACCTCATGGTTAATGACTTTGTTCAAGGTTATAAAGAAAAGTTAAGACAATTCAAGTAAATAGTCTCATTGCCTTTAAGGAAGTTGATTTCTACCAGTAATCATGTGCAGAACAGTTTTCAGCACTGATTCTCAGTTAAAATTCAGTAAAAGTATCCACAGAAGCCAACTGGAAGGTTTTCCAGAGTAGGGAGTGAATATAAAACTAAGGACTGTCTCAAGGACCAGGCCCACATTAAATAGTTCTACTCCCTGAATACAAACAGCTGAAGGTTTCTGGATAAGCCAAGACAAATACCTTTCTTCTGATTTCTTTTTTTTTTTTTCTTTGCTGTCAAAATCTGATTTTTTGCAATTCATTTGATAAGTGCCCCTAAGGTGGCATGGAAATGGGATGTATCTGAAAATATCGCCTTAGACTATAGTTGGCATAATCTGTTTCTCCCTATTATATGTATTTATTTCATATCTAGTTCCAAGTGCTGCTCAGCATTTTTCAGTTTGGGTTATTTTTTTTTTTAATTTATAATATATAGGGACAATCAAGGCACTATGTTCTTTCCATAAAGTTTTTCTTTTCATAGCACGAGGCTGGAATGGGACTATTATGAGAGGCAAAGTGTGCTTCACCAATGCCAGGAGGGAAAAAAAAGGCATACAAAGGTAAAGCTTTTAAGTTAATGAACACAAAGTTTGATGTTCAAAAACCAAATAAACTTCTAACCTTCACTGAGTTTACATACCTGGGATCAATTTCCAAAATAAGATCTTTCCTTGAGTAAAAAAAGTAGAGGAAGCATCTACAGATGTCCTTTAATGCCCCCTGTTACTACCTTACTGTGATGGACCTCTTTTTCCCCTGCCTTTTCTACTCCTACTGGCAAGTAATCCTAGCCTGCTAATCCTGACCCCTAAGCTCTGCTACATTATAATTAACTTTCAGTGTCTCATGACTCTGATTTTTATGTATTAAATGCATGCCTTGTTATCCACTCAGTACAGCATAAGACACTGGTTTGACGAAGAGTGAAATCCAGTGCTTGGGAAGAGAGCTTTAATAGTGCATAAGACAAATAAACCCAATTTCCAGGACTTAAGTGACATTAAGGTTATGTTGCTATTGAGAAATTTAATCTGTCAAATGCTTTAAAAACCCCATGCTTTCCAACTAAATTCACAGACCTGCACTGAGTCTCCACTGATTTAGATTGTAAGGGTTTTCCTCTGGTTTAATTTAATGGGTTTAAAAAGAAATTACAAATCACCTAAACCATTGTAATTTTTATCCTGGGCTGTGAGTCAGCTGCAGGAAGTCCTTCCATGATCCATTTGTAAGGTGAGGATTTTCAACAGAAAAATGAGGAGCCTGTTTACAAACCAGAGAAATTTGAACTCGGTAAAGCTCCTTTCAAGAGAGAAGCTGAATGATTCAGGGGATAAAGGAACCTTCTTAAACTTGGAATCCAATTCATCATGTTCAACCATGGATTTACTTAAGAGATTCAAATCAAAACTTCTGTGATGAGCAGAGAGGGCAGAATCTTACATTTCTGAAGAATTCACTTCAAAACCAAAGTGTTTTTTTCCAAATAAGCTTATTATTATTTTCCCAAGTCTTGGTGACAACAAACAAGATTTGGATGTTTAATATCATGTTTCCATGAGAAATAACACCTTTAAAATAGCAGATGTCATTTCTTCAGATGAGAAAGGTGCACTTTGGCTAAACAGACTTTTGGCTTTATTGGCAGGTTATCAGGAAAATTAAGTGAAAGCAACAGTGTGTTGCCAGAGTGCCAAAGACTTGGATTTAAAAACTTCTCCACTAGAAATCTGTATTTCAAGCTGTCAGTCTGGCAGTTTTTCCATGGCTTTGGTTAAAGTGAAAAGGACAGGGCCTAAATTTCAGAAGAGCTCAGCTGGTTCACTGGTCAAGTCACAGGGAAAGGTGACTGTATCCGTTTACTGCAAAATGCTGATGAATCTTGTCAAATACACCCCTTCTAAAGGGTTTAATAAGAGACGTCTTTTGAGAAGCCTTGATCCAGCTGTGGATGCTGAAAATTGAGGCTTTTTCTGGTAGAGTCAATGAGTATCTTGAGGGTTGGCTGGGGACAAGGGCCATCAAGTTTATCACTTGATTTCAAAGTCAGCCAGGAGTGAGGGGATGCCCTTTGGGCCCACAGGAGCAGCTAGCAGCCATCAAAGGACAGCAGAGCCTGTGGGGACCAATGTGGGCCAAGCCTAGTTCTCTTCGAAAATTGAATTGTTGCCTCTTTTGGGAAAGCAAGAACAACCCTGCTTGTTCACTGCAGGCGTGAAGCAGTAAAGGAATACTGTGAGCCTTGGGCTGCTGGGAGGCGGGAGGGAGGTGTATCAAGGCAAAGCACTGGATGCTGTGGGATGAAATAGGGAGCTAGAGACAGCCATCAGAACAAGGAGGGGGCTGCCCGCATGGTCTGTCAGCAGGGTAAGTAACTCATGGATTTGCTGTCTGCTTAGGGAAATCCAGGGATTGAACCAAAGGGAGATTGCATCTTAACCAAAGGGACGGGAAGTTCTCCTTTCTGCTGTCCCTCAGTGGCCAGTCTCCCTGCCCCATAGAATCATAGAATAGTTAGGGTTGGAAAGGACCATAGGATCATCTAGTTCCAACCCCTCTGCCATGGGCGGGGACACCTCACACTAAACCATGTCACTAAGACTCCATCCAACCTGGCATTGAACGCTGCCAGGGATGGAGCATTCACAACATCCTTGGGCAACCTCTTCCATCTCGTTCTTCTTCAGGGTCCTCGCTGCGGCCACCTACCCTCACTGAAAACTGCCCAGTGAAAGGCAGAGAGTTGCCCAGGGCCCAGAGATTTCATGTATTTGAGGAGATCTCTCTCTTAAGCCCGTATATCCTCCTGAGGAAGGAAATGAAGTGAGTCTCCTGCTTGTTTTTACCTCTCTGGCTGAGATCCCTTACCACAAATGCTTCAGACAGTAGTTTTTCTTCAAAAGGAAGGTGAATGCCCATGAGCTAGCTTCTTCAATTTAAATTGAGCTCGATCTAAAAGAACCATGGCACTTGTAAGCATGATTAGTACTTAAATCTGCTGTTGTTCAACCAGCAAACAGTGCACATAACTGCTTAGTTCTTGGCAAAAACAGAGTTCTGTGTTGTCGGTTTGTTTGGGTTTTCTTTTTAGCTGTAACGTTGTTTAAAATAAGAGCAGCACGCATGGTGCTGATGTTCAGGGATTGTCTTGGAAATTTTAGGGATAAATAACAGCTCTGTTGAGTTTTCTGCTTTAGGAGTAACACAGCCAAAGGAGAACGTAGAAGAAACATTTTGTGCGTGACATAAAGCCTGTATCTCTGAATCTAAAAATAAAATGAGAGCCACCTAAACAGTGAATGTGCTGCAGTGATATTGAGCCTTTTTCCTTTTCTGTTTTTATGAAATCACAAGATGACTGCTATTACTTTTTATCTTTTGCCATTGTGAGCTTTCGCCAAAATGCTGGAGGTGTAATATAATCCCCCGTAATTACATGTTTTGAGATAGAGCATTCTTTGGCTGTTGATATGGATTAAAACTGACTTAGAATGCTAGAAGGCATTCCAGGCATAATGGTAAACTAATTAGCAATTAATACTGTGCTACAGTTTAAAAGTAATTTTTCTGTTATACTTCGCCATTAAAATACAAATATTCGAGTAAGCTCCGAATGATCTCACTGAGTTTTCTCTCGTTAATGTGATAAATTCTTTGTTCCTTTACAAACAGAAGAAAAGTGTCACGGAATAGCAATTAAAGGAAAAAAAACACATAGTGTGGGAGCAGCATTCTGTATAACCTTGCTCGTTTTGCGGAAGTCATTACTTGCAGACTTGCATTCATCTGTGGCAATAATTGAGAATAAGGGTAGGATCGGATCTTTGTTCAGATTTTAATTGCCACTGTAAAAGCTCTGCATGAATAAATCAACCATAAGTTTGTTTTACCTCTCTGTTAAGGTGTTGGAATCCTGGAATGGCTAGACAGACCATGAAACAATACTTCATAGATTTATCCTTATGTAGATCTATTTTGGCACTTTTTGTTTTTCTAATGATAGGTTAATGTGTTTAGTTTACACCAGCGGCCAAGTACGAGTACTTCTCTGAACTGTATCCAAACTGAATAGGTCTAAACTAAGATACAAGACTCTCTTTTTCCATTTACTTTGGTAGGCTTTGGATCAAATCCCTATTGAATCTTCAAAGACGAATTGGAAATCTTGTGTAATCGTACCTTCCTGCATCCCTTGAGCTGATTCCAGGCCCAGGGCTGGTTTATGTAGAGATTTCTGATAATTCTGAACACAAAGTAGGCCTGGCAAGGTTCTTTGGATTTGTTAATGTATCCATGAGATGCTTGTTGATTTCTGAGTACCTAGAGAATGAAATCTAATGCCATGATACTCAAATGACAGAAGTATTCAGGTTTATGGGCATGTATGGTAACTGTCTGACTCTCAGTACTGATTGTCATTGCACATCCAGTCTGTTTTATTAGTAGATGTGATCCAACAGACAGAAGGAAGGCAAGAGCTTTGAAATAAAACCTTTAGAAATGCATGTTTTCCCCATGCTTTGTTTGCAGATGTGACTTGGAAGATTGGCAGAGAGAGATGAAAGAAATTGCTTTCAAAGCTCTGGCTGTCAGCTCAAGTTATGAGTGCCTGTTTGTAAAATATTATTGGTTAAAATGCTTAAGTGCTCAAATAGAAAACTTGCATAGAAAGCGCCTTTTCCATAAGTGCCCTCCTGCTTAACAAAATGGGTTCTTATCAGAGAACGGTTCTGTCCTTGGGACATTGGCTTGATGTTTGTTTTAACACCTTGGCTGGAGTGTCTGCATGCCAGCCAACCCTCTATGGATCCCTAAATGACTTGCTCACAATGGGAGTCTAATGCTCTCTAAGCAGGTCCCAGGAACCCTGCTGGAAACATCCAGAGTAAGAACTTGAGGTCTGGGCACATCTGGAGTAAGCCAAAGGAAAGGAGTGAGGTGGGAGAGTGCATAGGTGTTGTCCTCAGAGGTTCGTAATGAGTGAACTTTGGCTTTCTTATTAAAACACAGAGACCTGTGTTATTCCCAGCTAACGTCATGCAAGAGATTCCTAGGGAAAGGCAAAGCCGCTCACATTTAAATCTTTTCCACATTTCATTGTAAGTTTGAAAATGGTCCAAATTTTATGAGGAAAGGGAAAAAGATGTACTTTTTTTTTTAGCTGGAAGTTTGCCACTTTGGGGTGTCCCCTCCTAAACATGAAAAACACACCTCTCTGAAATAAAAAGCAAGTTTTTTCCCTCCCATCCTCACTTAGCAGAAAGGAAAACATGCAGAACATGAAATCACACCACCAAACAGCAAAGGATTAACCCATAAACATGTAACCTTCCTGTCTGCCTTGGCCATGCTACAGAGCCCAGGGTGCTGGGGACTGCAGCACCATCCATTGTTTGAGGGGGCAAACTGCTGGAGGAACAAGTAGTTTCATTGCCCTGTTTATTCTTTCATGTGGTGTCCCTGCTGCAGTGTCAGAAGTGCTGTGACCAGCTGCAGAGGAGCCCAAGTGCTGCTCCCTATGCTAAGGAAGTCCCTGCATAGGAAGTTCTCTCTGCCTCCAGCCTAGTGACCAGCTTTTTAGGACTGGATGTAATTCAGAGGAAATACCAGCAGAGCTCAATTACTCCATTGGGCTTGGAAGTCGGGAAGTGTGGCTCCCTTTTCTTCAGCTTCTCAGCTCCTGTGTGTGCTGGAATGAATTTCCATCTTGGGCTTTATCTATCTTATTTACTCACGTTTTAAAAGCTGAGCTCTCAGAGGTGTTTAGGCATTGTTAGGCAATCCTAGGTGCTTAAGGATGCTGCAGCTCCCTGAGGCAAGGATCTTACTAGCACCTTACTGAAGGCTGTCTACATGGTGCAAAGTAGAGTTGTGTAGATAAAGAGAGCTTGCTCCCAGGGAGCCTTCCCAGGCCAGAAGCTGCTTGTCTGTGTTAGTGAATCCTGCTAGTACATACTGTTTCTGAGTGTGGCTGGTTAGGCCAAACCTTGTGACAAAACCATGCCCACCCCTCCTGCAGTCTGCATGCATTTGCAGTGCTAAACAGTGCCACACAGACCTTGCAGTAACCCAGTGAGTCCCTTAGCAAGTCTAAGGGGTGGTTCTATTATACAAGTAATGAAAACAAAAATCTCAGTAGGATACACTGGCAGTGAGACACTAGAAACTCTATTGTGGGACCATAGCAGGTAACAGCATCCTTTCCATTCAAGTTCTTAAAGTTAATTAAGAACTGCCAAAAATTGAATTGACTCAAACATCCATTTACTCTGCTTGTCAGGCTGAGGCAGTGTAACATGGCTCCAATTTCCAGCTTGGATTTAAACTTTTGTCCTCAATTAGGTTATTTAATTTGCTTCATTTAAACACTACAGGAAAATGAAAAGCAGGTGTTTCCTTCATTGAGCACCTATTGTTATGCTTTCTTTTCTATTTTGAGTTATAGTTACAGCATTTTGAATCGTGAATCAGGACCTCCTCCTTCTTTTAGCGAAGTTGAACGTACACTAGAAAACTGGCATGAAGTTGATTCTCCTAGCAGTTACTGTTATAGTAGATAAAGTTGTTTTATAAAAGGGCAAGAGAAAGGAAGGTCAGCTCCAAACCTTTGTTTATCATCAATGTGTCTTGGTGGTGCTTATAATTTCCTGTGGCTACTATGACTAACAAGAAAAAAATGAAGGAGTAGAAGCAAAGCTCTGGCCCCAGAGCACAGCAATAGGATCCCAAATAAACATGATATCCTTTGACAGAGTTATGGAGTAAACAGCACAGAACTGTGCAAAATGTAAGGCAAGCTGTTTCATCACTTGGCTGAATAGTGATTTGTTTCCCCGTTCAGCCAGGGTGGCAGACACCTATTTGTGTTCCACTTAAATGCTGTGTTAATCTTTTGTGAAGGTCAGTGGTTAATCACAGGCTGCAAAACCAAAAGCTTATGAATTTGAGACAATCAAAAAATCAGCCAGTGCAAACTGGTTTGAAATCATTCAGTCTGAAATGACTATGTTTGTGTTATAATAGTCATCATATCAAAACTGTAGGTACCTTACGATTAAAGAAATAAGCGGATGGATCCTGTGCGTGCATTTGGAACACAAGAGCTCAAGGCTTGTTTCATTAGTCCCAATACTGGATCAGGATGGAGTGAGGGAATAGCCTTTTTCAGATGTCCCAAAGAGCAAGAGCTCTTGCTCCAGGAATTCTTAGTCAAGCCAAGCATTTGATTAGTGATGACTTTTTAGGTTGAGTTTCCACTAGAAATGGGCAAATTTAGTAGAAGCCAGTGATTTCATTCATTTTTGTAAAGGATGTTTATCAACCCTTGCCCAAAATCCTGTGAGATAGAAATCTGAGATTAAATACTTGGAAAACTGTTGCTTAAGCTGGAGGAAATAGGGTGTGATCACTTCATTACAAACTGATTTGATCGCTGTCTCTTTGTCATTCAAGCGAAAACCTGCCAGAAGATTTACCAAATGCTGCACTAGATGTTGATCTCAGTTCCATGATATAATTCACTCCGCTGATTCCAACTGCAGCACGGCAAAACCAGGACCGTCACTTCTTCGTGTGGGCTGTACAACTGGCAGCATTGCAGAGGTCTTTAGGGACAGGGAGTAGCACTTGTAACTGATGAAATTCTACTTGCCTTACTAACATCACAGTCATGGTGTTAAAATGGTGGTTTTCTCAGCCTGCTGTGGTTTGAAACACTAGCTTTAATTTCACAGCAGTTGACCTTGATCATCCAAGACAATAAGCAGCAGCACCATGGAAAAGTCCCGGAATACAATTCTCTTTAAAAGAAACAAAACAAAACCTGATCCACTGGTAATCTTAGAAGGTATTTAATCTAGTACAAGAGAGGACGGCTTCAACAGCAGTGTTTAAAAACTTCTGCCCATATACCAGTCCTTATGGTTTTCAAGTACAAATATGAACTCAAAACATTAAGTTCCCAAATAACTTTATCCCTACACCTTGAAATGCCTTACGTTATAAGAAATGAACTTCACCTATAAATAGTGAATGTGGTTGGGCCGTGAGGCTTCCATTCTTCCAGACTAGATTCATATATGCACACATCTTTAGCACAGCAGATGCATGGATAAGCACCAGCAAGGCTGTGCCAATGCCATGTTTCCGTTCCACTCCTTTTTAAAGCACATGCCACACTCATGAAAGCTGCTGGGCAAGAAAGGAATATAGTTCTAAGGCCTTATCTTTCACTTTATAATGGCAGTCTTTTCCACACCTTGTCCCATTAATAAGGGGAACTCTTCTACAGCTGATAGCCTCATTCCTATACCTGCACCACCATTAGCTCGCAGTACCAGTGTGTGGGCAATATTATTTGGGGAAGGGGAAATGGGATTGCTTGCTTCTTCCTTCTCCTTGTGTGTGTGCAAACAACTGACAAGCCAGCACACTGAGGCTCTTATTTTAGCAAGGCTTCCTAAGTGTGTGCTCCAGCCTGCCCATGCTGGTGAGGCTGTTAAGAACGTGCTTAACCGTAATCAGATGTTAAAATTCAAAAGGATTTAAACATCTGCTTCTCATTAAGTGCATGCTTAAGAGCTTTGCTGAATCAGGGCCTTAACCATTAGGAAATAAACAGAGACCACCAACTTATTTTACATATACTCTTGAAGAGTGTTCGGATAGATAGTAATGACTTTCAGTCAGTGCTGACCCAAGTTGGCTTTGAACTGCTGACCTAGAGGTGAAAGGCTTGTATCCTATTACCAATCCCTGGGGCAAACCCAGTCTTACTTGTTTTCAAATATTAATGAATTAAGTCAAAATGTAGCCCCATTGATTGCCTTTTCCCTGTATTTTTCCTCTGTCAGCATCAGTAACTGATGCTGCTGTAGAAAGCCTTTGGGAAGCAGTGCTGCCCACACTTCTCTGGTTTAAATCACTCTGTAAGCAGAGTCTCAATTACTGAAACATTTGGTTAGTCTCTAAAAATATTTAGAAATGGACCATTCCACAATTGTTGATAGTAACTGTTCATCAAGGAAAACATACTGATGTGTAGAGCCTAATGAATTATTTAGGTATCTATTCTCCTTGTGATAAGCAGACATAATTTTCACTGACACTAATAGGAGATTCATACGCATGCCAGAAGCAGGGAAAATCCTTGGAGAGTATTTAGACAATATTCCTTGAAGGATTGGAATAGGGGGAAGGGCAGGGAGGAAAATCACTGAAACAAATATGAATTTGTCATTTTCCCACAGAGGATATGTGTATTTTTATTTTAAAAAGGCTGTGGGGACCATTAACTAACAAATATTTAAAGTTCTGTTTGCATCTCTAAAGACAGAAGTTAAATGAAGGCCACACACAGACCTCAGTTGAAAGTGGAGGCATTCTACTATTGAGGAAAAGCAAATGCTCCTGGTAAGCATTGCCTTAAAATCTTTGGGTTCACTCTTGGATGTTTGACTTTTGAGAACCTTCATTTCATATGAAAGGAGACTTACTGAACCACTACTATTATCTGAAATCTGGGGGTTTCTTTATCATTGGATATAGGTGTATCTTTGATCCAGAGATTTGGGTGTTGAGTGCCTCTGGTCAGATATTGTGAATGCCCATTTCCAGTAGGATTTGCTCAGTTGCTGGGTGACCTATGTACACCGGTGTCCCATGCACATAGGACCTATGTGACCTAGAACAGCTCAACAGACAAGGAGCATCTGGAGTCTAGACCATAGCATAACCACAAATGCAGATCTGCAAATGCAGAAAAGATCTATGGCAAGAGATGCAGATGTTTTCAGTTTTCAGTCTTTTTGAGCCATCCCTGCTGGAGTGCTGTATCAAAGGATGTTCAGTCGGCTTTGGTACACGTGGCTGTCAAAAATGATGGTAGCATTAAGTACTCCATTCCCTGCCCCTGCTGCTTCTCCTCCCTGGAGCTATCCTGCCTTATACAGCTCAGCCAAGGTGTCCTGCAACTGCAGCAGATGTGGGTCCAAAAATCCTCAAACTTAGCTTCACCAGTGTGCTCAGTTCCTAAACCTGGTTATTTGGCAACAGGGAATAATAGCTTTCTAAATAAGGCTTCCTGGGGCTTTTGGGTTTACCTGCTTTTTCCTATGGATGTGATCTGCCATAGGCTAAGCAGGGACTGAGAAGGGTGGGTGAGAGGCCCCCCAGAAAGGTGAGGCTTTTGGTGTCTGTGTTTCTTGCCTTTTCTGCATGTTGAAGCTGAAGTCCTGTTCCCCACTGTGTATTTCTGGTGTTTGGTATTTCTGAACCCTTCCTGTAAGCTGTGTTGCAGGCAGGTTAATTCGGTTTACAGGAGGAGCTGCGATGCCATAAGTAAATGCTTCTGGCAAACAGCAGCAAGTAATCTGTAACCCTGAGAAAGTTATCATGGCCTTTCCCTCCTCTGCACACCTGGAAGGAGGGCAACACTCTGGGAATGCTTCTCCCGGGTTTCCTGGCTCTGCAGAGGAGTCTGGCGCTTGCTGATCGTAGGGATTTTGTGTAATCTGATGAGGCGTGCAACTTCCAGACAGAAAAAACAACTCTGAGTGGGGAGTGTTTCTTTACTATAAACACTTTCCATCAGTTCTGGAAAACCACAAAACAATGTTCATGCAAAGTTACTGGAAAGCAAGACTCATTCGAAATTGTCTCACAGATCACAGCAAAACTTCTTAGAAGAAGAAGAAGAAAAGGAAAAAGGACAAGCCAAATTCCCAGTTAAACATAAATGAGATTGGGAAAACATTTTAATTAATCAAAGATTGAATCAGCAATTCACAGAAGGCTATCTTGAAAATGTATTATCTTATCTTGACAGCATGCCATTTGCAGTGGGGAAATTACCAAACCCGAGCCCAGGATAAGGATTCACCTATAGGCATGCAAATCTTTCTAGGAATTCAAGTTTTCTAGCCTGTAGTGACTGTTTTACTTTAGCCTAACTCATTTCCCAAACCCATATAAAGTTGATGAATTCCTCTCCCAGCTATTCTACCATATTTTATATACTGCTGAAGATATTTACTGCTTTCTCCAGCAGTGGAATTTTCAGGTTGACATAAAATAACATGAAAGAACTGTCATTGCTTTAATAATGGTCTTTTTAATAAAGACTGAAAAAGCTTTTTCTGAGATGTTTGGTTGTGCTGGATCACTAGCTTCAGTTCTGGGTTGTGACTTATATTTACTGTAACTGACATGGCTTTTCACTATAGTTCAGAGAAAAATGAGCAAGCCCCAGTGAGTGGAAAAACAAATCACAAATCAAGGGCAGTAAAACTGGGTTTGGATCTTTTTATGGAAAACAAACATTTATGAGTAAGGTGATATTTTTGTTGAAATGTTTTAGGTTTAAGTTAAAAAATGAAAATCTCTCCTCTACCTCCCCTCTTCTCTCCCCTCCCCC
>NW_009909489.1:24967-27021 GCF_000696875.1 Nestor notabilis
CCCCCCAGCCAATTTGCTTTCTTTTTTGGCAAACAAAGAAAACACTCCTCTTTTCCAAAGCTAAACAGAAGTTTACATGGTCCTTTGTATAAGCAAGTGTTTATTCACATGCACTGTCTGCTACTGGTTTCAGTCACTTTGCTCTATGAAACTAAATATTGCCGAGTAACTAAATTGGAGACTCAAAACATTTCAGCTTGCTGTGTGGTTATGCCCTGTCCTTCACTGGGACTAATGGCTCCAAACCAGAGGCAATAGGAAAGGAGGAAATACTAAGATTTCTAAGGGTGTGAGGGAGCATTTTAACTGGGCTGGACTGTTCGGTGGCTCTAAAACTCGTTCTTCAGGCGGACATACAACAGTGTAAGACACACCATTAGCCCAGTCGTTTTCACTTCGTGAATAGAAGACACACATTTAGCTGTCAGTGAAGGTAAGGGAGGCCAGTTGTAACCAAAATAGGTTGTTTTTTCAGGGCTTAAGGTCAACATCAACCTAGGTCAGCTGGGGCAGTGCCTACTTGCATAAGAATTTATGCCCCTTACCTGAGTTAAAAAGCATTATATTATAAAGAAATAGGGAAGAGGGCTGGGGCTAATTCGTTTTAGTCAGTCCTGATCAAAGATACCTGTGTATCACTGCGAGCTCTCCTGTCAGGGGGATGCTCCACTGCCAGAGCTGCCGCTGATCTTCAGCTCTCATGCCCTCCTTGGAAAGGTGGCACACTGGGAGAGTGCTGGGGGCAGAAGGAAGGTGGGAAAACAAGGGCATGGCATCCTTTTCTGCTATGCCAGGCTGCTGTCAGGGGGCAGGAGCCACAGTCCCTGCTGGCAGGGGCATGCTCCCCTCGGCAGCCTTTGCAGAAAGGATCTGAACATTGATCGGTGGAATTGGTCTGCGAGGGCTTTTTCAGGGTGAAGGATTTACTCAAACCTGCTTTTTCTAGCTGGGGTTTTCAATGGTTTGGTCTATGTTCCCTTCACAAAGATATACGCTGGGATTAAAGGATCTTGAGTTAACCTCCCCAGCTTATTTAAAATGCACTCTTTGTAAAATACACATCAAAAGTGTCATGAACTCTCTTTCACTCTGGGTGGCACGAAGGGTGGAGGAATGTTATAAACAAAGTAATACAGGGTAAACTGTAATCTACAAGGCAACCTTTTTTCCTATAGAAGGCAGCTGAACCAAAAAGGCATTCCTTAGCTGCAGAACCTTCCTAAGGAAGATAATGTCTTCTTATTTTCATCACTTTATTGTTATGCTGCTTCAAATCAGTATCTTGTACCCTTCTGGGAAACAGGTTGGATATAAATACACTTTATATGCAGCTGAGGTTTGCTAAGAACTGCTGTTTACTTCAGTGAGAGGAAGCTGCAGGTGACTTTCAGGTTGGCAAGTATGCTCATTTAACACTGCTCGGCTTCTGCAGTTTGGCCTTTGGGGCTAGGAATTCACTAACATCTATTTACCTTGTGGCGGTTCCCAAGACACATCCTTAAATACCAGCCACTGGTTGTGCTTTCCTACATTTGTCAAATAACAGATTTGGAACAAATTGTGTAGAATTACAAGTGGCACAAATGCAGTGCATAATTATCTCCCTAACTACCAGAAGACAATGATAACTCTGTTTTTATTCTAAATCCTACAGCGGGGATTGCTACATTTCTTATAGATCTAGTGTTGCTGTGACCATAATAACACTTTAGGCTTCTAGTTCAGAAATGTGGTTTAACCATTTTTTTTCTTTCCCCTCCTCATCCCTGAGAAAATTATAGCCTAAGCAGCAGAAGGCAAGTAAACACCTTGCTTTACACATTGGCTTGGATTACAACAGGACACAGAGCAACAATTGCACATCCTGGAAAACATATTTGAATCAAAGTCTATGTGAGATGGAGGAGGTTTTAAACTAAAGGGTGGGGATTTAGTCCCATAACTATATCAGAATTTGTGTTTAAATATCCTACGTAGTCCATGCGCTAAAAAGTACTTCTTGCCATGATTTCAAATGGCAGCGTTTGCATATTGAATACTCAGCAGTATTTTAG
>NW_009909489.1:27052-75772 GCF_000696875.1 Nestor notabilis
GGCAACTGCAGCTGTGAGAGGGAAGGATATGAGCTGTCAGTTGACCCAGCTAGTCCTCATGGCAAAGATGTCAAACTGTGCTGCATCTCACCCTTTACACATGTCACTCGATCTGCTGTTGCTGTTTATTTGTTCCAATTTTGGGCAGAGCTTTGGGACCTTCATGCCACCTGCTCCTTTTCTCAGTACATCAGATGTGCTGTTGTCATTTGTTCCTGCTTATTAAGTTCCTCTCTCCAGTCGTGGGCACAGCTTTTCCAGCCAAGAAGTCACCAGTGAGAGCAGAGCCATATGGGACTGAGCTCGTGTGCTTTTCTACTTCATCAAAAAGTTTAGCTGAAACACTTTCTGTGGCCTCATGTTAACAAAGCGCGGGTGCTGGGATGTCCTTGGGTGGCTGTGAGGGTGCAATTGTCAGAATACAGAATATTTTTGTTCCCCACCAAATAGCTGGCAAAATTGTTCCAACCACAGGGGAAGAAATGAAATGTTGAATGGAAATGACCTTCTAATTGAAGGGCTGAAGGGGAATGATCACATGGGTAGGGGGAGCCCCCAGCTCAAAGTATTGAACACTTCTCCCCTCCATCCTCCCTGGCACATACACTCACGCTGTGCTCTGAAGTTAATATTGAGCAATGAAGGTTGTAAGATATTGCTAATAGTGATGCTGTTTGAGGACCTCATCAGAAAACGTGTACATGGATTATCAAGACTTATGTTCTCCCATAGGGTCACCACCTCTGTTGCCTTGAGGGTCACTGCTTTGTCACTCTACATAATTCTTTTTGAACTACATAATTTGTTGGTAGTTTTCCCGTCCATCTCCCCTGTTCCAGGCTTGAATCTTTCCTCTGTGCTGGAAAATACAGGTTTTCTCTTTACTCTGTAACTCCATTCTGGCAGGAATGTTACACAACCTCATGTAATTCTTCGTAACTCTATAAGGTCACATTTTAATAAGCAAATGCACTCGCTCCTTTGCCATCTGTGGGTGATGAACACCTGCATTAGGAGAGCGCTGAATTCTTTCAAGATATTCTTGAATAGGCTCCTGAATAGAAGTATCTCCTACATCTCAAGACATGCAAAAACAATAGTTCCTCAGAGTCAAAGGCACAGTATTATGAAATTTAAACGTGTTTTGCTTACATGGGTCTTAGGACAAATCCTTTCTTTCTTTCAGCTGTGAAATCCTTCTTTCAATCCTTCAAATAACCTGTTTGAATGAAATCATTCCAGCAGAGCCATTACAATTAATTCTATTATGTAAACCTGTAGTTTCAGATTTTCATTAAACTGACAAATGGTTCCTGAGAGTCATTTTCTAAATTACAAAATACATCTTAGCTGTTTTAGAAAGGCCTGTTATCACACACTATCCTGTAACATAGGGCTGTATTAATGAGGTGAAATTTAGTCCTCAGCCAGGGTTTTTAAGGGGCTATATTAGGTGCTGATGTCCAAGCCTAGTTTTAAATTACTTAGGATCAGGGGAGTTGATTGGTATAACAAGATTTTGGGGGAAAAAAGTTTCCATCTTTATCAGGGCACTATGAAAATATTACTGTTTGGGACAAAAAACCCCAAATGGGGCATAAATTGCTAGGTGACATTAATGACATTAGAAAATAGGTTTTGTGGCAGTCTTTTCTGGCAGCCCTAAGCACATCTTCCCCCTCCAGTGAAGCTTCTGATTTGCCTGGGCCAGTGCTAAGGTAAACTTGGTACCACGGGCCTTAGTAGAACCTCCCAGAGGCAGCAGAGATGCCGTTATAGAGGCAAACATGAGAATTTGGCTGAATGGCCTCCTAAAGAAATCAATAATCAGATCATTTCAAAAGAACCATTCAACAAAACCTTGGATAAAATGACAGATTACTTACAACATTGGTTTAAAGCATTTATGCTGGTAATTGTGAATAACAGACAAAGCATATTAAGTAAAGGAGAGCAAACATCTAGCCAGTCATTAAGAGAATGGAATTTTTCTAATCCTCTTACAAAGATGCTGTTTTGGGTTAAAGTCCTTTTCTGCATAAAGCAGCCACACTACATTTTTTTAAGTCAATGAAGAGCCAAGAGCCATAGACCCGACCCTTAAAACTACTAAATAGACAACTTCCATTGAGAGACAGGCATTTAAATTAATCTAGGGACTTGGGTTCATGAGATGAATAAAGAGAGTTTAGTTCACACTGTATTGCATAGCAAATAATTACATAGCCAAGTTAATTTGGTGTACCAGAAACTTATTAATGCTTTATTGGCTGGAAGTTTCCATATTCTTTATCACACATGGTTTATCTCAGGGGTAAAAAATTCTGAGAAGTGCTTTTTATTAGGCTAAACTGACAGATTTTATTTCATTCAGAGCCACATTTATAGACAACATCTGGGCTTTACATTTACTCTCCTTTTTGTTCACCAATGATTGTTTGTTCCTGGGAAAGAGGGAGTGTGATTGTTTCTGTCAGCCTCACAAGTAACTTTGAATCTACCAAATAAAGTCAAATTTCTGGTTTTATTTCTTAGGTACCTGCGAATGCCACTCAAACCAAACTTTGTGGTCTGCTTGTGCTATTCTGATTGTTAGTAAGTATGCTTAATTGCAGTTGTCTTCCTTTGACTCCTTTTGACCCCTTGTAGCATCTGTGGGGCCGTAGGGCCCAGTCGAAGAACCTTCAATACTAATCTCAAATCTTACTCAATTAGGCCTCCTTGGAACACATTGTTTAATGAGTTGGAAGGACCTCAAATTCTAATTCTAGCTTATGAAACCCAATAACAACTCCTTAAGCTGCATAATTAACCTTCCCCTTGGCAACTTCTTCCATGCTTGCCTTCATGTCGCCCTGCTCGAAGTCTCTGTCCAAAATGTCTTTATCACCCTGTTTATTACTCAAGTCTAAAGGGAGAAGTGTCTTCTTTAAGGCCTAAAATCTGAATGTACCAGCTGGTACAAGTGAAGTAACTGAGTGGATGACACTGTACCTTTTTTCTCATCATCTCCTGTTCTTGCTGTTGCAAATGTAGGTAACTCAGTGGTGGTTTGGTCTGCTGTTCTGAGAAATGCTCCTGGAAAGGGTCATCAGAGTGTTTGTACACCCACCAGCTACTAGTGCTTTTCTTTCTTGTCTACAGGCAATTAAGCAAACTTATTCTCATTTCAGAGAAGGGACTTGAAGTGTGGAGAGGGCAAGACCAATGTTTTCAAAACTGCTGCCTTATTATACCAGTGTTTTGGTACGGTCTTAGCCCTTGGCATTCAGAGGTGATGTGGACTGCTCAAAATCACCTCTGCTACAAAAACAAGTGCTCTCAGCCAAATAAACAGGCATAGGGCAATGTATAAAAAAGTTATATTTAAGTCATATGGGATTCTGCTTTTCAGGAACATATAGTGCATATATACAAACTGATGGCAGACCTTGCTGGATCCTTATCGAGAGAAACAGAATTAGGCAAGGACATGGCAATTGAAGTGAGGCTCAATTGACTGCAGTTAGTACAATTAGAATTGTAAACATACCACCCACCACCTATTTTACTCAACATTTTTGTGGTAAAAAGCTGATGGGTCAATTTTTAACTCAAGAATTTTTTCCTCCCTGAAATTAATAGCCTATAGTGAACTAAGGAGTAAACAAGACCCTTTTAGTGTGAGGAATAGGAGAAAAAGTTGGTTCTTTCTGATTTTACACACCACAATAACTTAGGGCTCTTGTGAGCTAAATCCTTTCCTGTAGCATTTTACATCTCAGGAAAATTGAAGGCAAAAGGATTTTTTTTTAATTCTCAATAAAGCTGGTTTGTGCCACATAACAGCACCATAGAGGACTGTGGCTCTAAATGCTAAACTGCTCTGACAGATACCCTATAGATACATAACTTTTCTCTGTAACTGACTGTATTTTGACCCTGAGATCAGTACAATAATATATTAATTCCCCTGCTTCCTCGGCCTATTTCCAAAATTAGCTTTTTATTAAAATAAAAGCTATTTCTAGATATATTATTTTTACTTTCTCCTCTTTCTTTTATTCAGATACTAGCTAATGCAGTAATGACTCAGAAGACAATTTAGGACTGGGTTAGTGATGCTAAGCTTCCCACTCCAACTCTGTCTCTAGCCTTTGTCAACCAAGTTACAGTACATTATCAATTGCATGACGTAGCACAAGTTCAGGCCGTGAATAACAACATGATTCAAGGTCTCTTGCACCCTCTGTAATTACTTTTATTAACATATGACCTGGTGCTTAATTAGCAAGTCATTTTGAATCAGCACATACAGTAGTTTCATATAAGATACTCTTCCGAGAGTTCCTTAGAAACCAACCCTGTGGCCATATTTAATTGGCTATTCATTGGCAGTTAGCTCTGAGGAGGCTGTGGAGGTACTTGTAGTGCATAACGTGCCACAACCTTTGAGAAACCAGTGTCTGCTTTCTCATGAAGTGCTAACTTTGATGTCATAATTATGATTATCTACCTAGCAGCAGACAGCAGAGAGAAGCCAGGCTCCAGCTGTGTCTGCAAGATGGTACTGATATGTACTTACCAGCTGCACAGGAATGAAGTTTTACAAACACTTTCTGTCCCCATGGAACAGACCTTGCTCTAAGGTCCTGCAGGTTCCTCAGTGACCTGCTGCTGTTCAAAAAAGATGCAAGTATTAACAAAGTGAATGAGCAACTTAATTGCCTAAAGCCCTTAAAAACCTCCTGGGATCCAGCAGTGTTTAGCAATGCTCAGCATCCACAGGCAGCTCCATTTTCTTGTCTCAGAGGTGTGAAGTTCAGTTTTAATTTTCAGTTTAAAGCTCAGAGTGATTTCTCTTAAAATGTCTGTAATTCCCACATTAAAATGTTCTATTCAGGGTGGGAAACAAATAAAATCCATTCTCTGAACTGCCTACACTAAGCCCCATAGGACTTTGTGATCCTCTGGTAATTATGTTTTGTGAAAGCATCTGGAGTCTCAGGGGATTACTGGAGTGGTTTGAGACTCATCAGAAATGTCCCCCTAGCTCAAGCATAGTTTATATGGCACTAGCCTTCAAACATGATGTTATCTAGTTACACACAGTTGGTCGGATGTTCTGGAAACCCAAGAACAGACCCGCTCCTATCACCTAGCCCTGGCGTGCTGTGGGAAAAAGTCTTCACTTTGGTAATTTGGACCTCTGCACTCAGCCAGCAATCAGAAAACTGGATTTTGCCAAATGCTGGAATTAAAATCACAAAGTGATTGAAGCCAAGTTTCTCTAAAATAAGCAGAACTGCCAGAAAGATATGACTTGGAAAACTAGACTGGAAGCACGTGGTGTCCTTTGGTTCTGTGCTGGGGTTTTTTGTTTTCTGTCTTTAATTCTTTCTTTTTCCAATGAAAATGACACAGATTGTTTAGATCATGCGTATATAATACATATTAACTTCTTAGTCTTGTATATAAAATTAGTGTGGTATTGTAGGAAATAATTTTACACAATTTTCATCAGTGCTAGTATTCATCAAAAACCTGTTTCTTTTAGTTTTGAAGTAATATGTCCAATGTGTATCTGACATCCTGGTCCTCTGTCTAAACTTGGCGTATGCGTGTGGTTGCCATGTGTTAGAGATGCTGCTCTGTGAGCAGAGCCTCATGTATGGCAACATCCCTGAGATGACCACACAGCACAGTTCAAGTTGTTAACTTGTGTGTTCCAATTCAAGTTAGAATTGTAAAATGGTTTTCATTGGCTCCTGATGCTTTTAAATACTCTTGCAAATAAGCAGAAATTTAGTAAAGGCTCGAGGAATCTTATCTGTTTTGTCAGTTTATATGTTGTGTCTTGATTTAGACCCTTGATTTAGGCCCATACTCAGGGTACTAATACTGTTCAAGCAGTTGAGGCTGTGGCTTTAGATCTTTAAGGTCTGGTGAAATACCCTAAAGAATAACTTAACTAGACCTGCTATGATGTCCAGGCTAACAACTTCATTCTTGAATCTACAGGTACTTTTAGTTGGGGAGAAAATGAAGAAATTGTTTCAGATTTGGAATACCTTTACACTCAGGTGCAAAAGAGAATTGAAAACAAAAAGAACTATGTGCAAACGGTTCTCCCCACAAAAGCTCGTACACACGTTGCCTAGTGAGTGTCAAGTGGATTTCTGCATCGCAACTTTGTTCACCCATGTGGTTTTTGTCTCATTTTTCAGTTTGTTTCACTTCATACCTTTTCTTGCCAAGAGGCCACCATTATAGGTCTGACCTGAATACTGGAGTTATGAAGAAGAAAAAAGTCACCCTGATGGAGAACAGATAGTGACAAAGACTTTATTCTCCTGTCCACACTATCAGCTGAGAGGGACCTGCTATCAGCAGTAACTGAGCCTTGAATCACACGTTTTCAGTGCTGCAGGCGGGAGATGGTCTTGAGTTACAAAGCTAAGTCTCACATCAATTAAAGTCTGTGTGCACAGCAGCTGCATTCAGAAAGGTGGAAGAGATTTAATCTTCACCTTTCACCTTGGGTCAAAATACAAGGTTACCAGTGCAGACTGTTATTAAAAATGGATTGTTTCTGCCAGCTCAGTATTAAAAGTTTGCAGTTATTATGAAAGCACTTTATTGCTTGTTCCCTTTGTTAAGGAAACTTGCTGTTAAAGAGCAAGGAAGTAATAAAACAGTTGAAAGGAATAAATAAATATTTATGCCAGACTTCCAAAGTCTGTTGCAGTTTTACTCTTTCTTCTTGATAGAAAATAATATTAGAGAATTATTCTCTATCACATCTTATTGATGAGAAGATGAATTATTCTGATTGGTATAAAGACATGCCCAGGACTGAACCCTGAAGGTGTACTTAGCTTTAATGGATATACTGTGGGGGCAAGATTTAGTTTTAATATAAATTATCATTTAAGAAACAAACCCTATACAAAACACTAAATTCTTACCTACGTCTCAGAAATCTTATGTCTAAATTCAGGTCACCCCTGAAATCTCTGTACATCTTCCATTGTTTTTCAGGGGAAGCTGAATAAAGACTGAAGGGGAACATCTTGCTGATCTGTATTTCCAGGATGCACTAAAGACAAACAAGGTATGACTGATCACGTTGGTATCTCACTGCCTCTGAGATGATGTCTGTATTAAACTTAAGGCCAAATACCTTCAAATAAGCAAATTCCTGTAGTCTTTGTGTATCTAAATGAAGACATTGCTTCAGAGAGAAAAATACAACTATTTTTCTGTGGTTTTATACAGCCCAGTTTCCAAAGGATTTTGGGGTTTTTTTTGAGAACTATTTAACTGTAAGAATACCTACGCATTCTAAAGATGGGGTCAAAACCTGTGCTTCTTATGGGTAAAGGTCTGCTGCTTCTACAGTCAATAGAATCTTTGTCATTGACTTGGAAGGGTATGAATGAACTGCCTGTGAACAAGGGAAACTCTTGCTATCATTAATTTACGGAAATGTTGTCATTCCAGTTTTACGTCATTAACCTCAGGTAGAGTAAAGCTGTCATAACAGAATAGAATAAGCAAGCTTTGTTGGTATTAACTCTTACCCTTGAAGGATAATGTTTGGAATGACAACTCAGCCAAGAAAGTCGAATTTAGCGAAGGCATTTTCACCTAGCGTAGGAGTCAAACATGCAATTGGTTGTGTCTGTGCTGGGCTCAGCGGCACACAAACTGTGATTGTGTCCCTTTGGAAATGTGCTTCTGCCTATGCATTAGTCCTCTGTACAGAGACTGTCTCTTTTGTGACATGTGTCCATTGTTTGAGTTATAACAGAATATGACTTTTTAATATATTCCAGATATATTAAGCAACAACTGAAGAAGTATGTGGAGCATGTTCTAGTTTTTGTTCTCACACATACGTATTTTATTTATAATGTGGAAACTGTGCAATCGTCACAATAGTTACACTCTGACATTTAGCTTTTTTATTAAAAACAATACCTTTGTTAAAATTGCAGCCCTATTTTTAATTAATTTTCTGTTTAAACAATTATCTTAATCTATTAAGGATTTAAATGATACAGTGATACTCATCATCACTTGCACATTAAAAAAGGTTCTGCTCAGTTGTTCCAGGTCTGGAATAAGTCACAGAGGGCTTAGATCCCTTGTGTCGTATGGTGACTTCCATTCAGAAAAGATAGAAATCTCCTTGTATATATAGTGTCTAAATGAAGGCTAAAAAAAATGAATTAAACGTAAATGTCAAAACACTTAACATATAAAACCTTAAAGGTTTTAAAGCGCTAGATATATCTTTAGCTAATCAAAAGTCATCATGTAGTCCTTGTGGCTGGTGTCAATACTCAGTATAAGGTAGACGGAACAAGCTTTCCCTATCCACTGTTGACGCAGTGAGAGGGAGACTCTGTAGCTTCTATGTAATAGTCTCTCTCCAGTGGTCTGCAAGGAACAGCTTTGAAAATCGAGTGCAGAGAAGAAAAAGGAAAGGGAAAAGGAAAACAGAACAAAACAGGAGAAGGTGGAAGGAGATGGATAAAAGAGAAGGGCGAGGGCAAGCGAGAGATCACCTTTCAGGTTATAAACAACATGAAAAAGCAGTCACATCTTTTCCTAAACTCCACTTTCTGTCTATGCAGTGCTGTTACATTCAGAAGGGGAAGCCCCATCTTGAAGTCACAGCAGTCTCAGTCTTGTAGCGACCTCCGCTCAGAAGGCCTCCTGAATTCCTGGCTTTGGTGCAGCTCTGCCATACGCCTCTCTCCGTGTTCTTCCTCTTGGCTTCACACAGACTGCAACCTTGTGTAGGGCTGTTTGCCAAGTCACCTGAACTAACACTGGCAGTGCAGAATATAAACACATCACTGTGTACCACCTTATTAAACACAGATGTGGCCTTGTGAGAGCCATGTTATCCAGAGGTGCCTCAGCTTCATTTGCTTGGGTACTAGTATCCTACAAAGAGGTACTGCACGAATGCAGTGGTGGCAAAACCAGCCACAGCCTCAGCTGGGTGCTGCATGGATAGAGGACAGAGGTGTTCCTCCCATCCTGATCTTCTCTGGAGTTAAGGACAGGCAGCCAGATTTTCCTTTCTTTGTGCATGAAGTATGTTAAGTATAAGACTGTGGAAGCCCTTATCTAAGCTGACAATGCTGTGAAAAGTTCACCTCCGAAATCTAAAAGTCTTTATATATAACATTTGAAAATGTAACTGTTGCTACCTGTTAATTTATTACTCTAGGAAGCCAAAGGTATTGCATACCAGAATGTCCAAACTAAAGGCAGAAATGTGTACACCTGATGCCTTGCTGGGTATGAGAGGGATTTTCTTGGTATTCCTTTGGTTTTAAGTGTCTCAACATCCGTGGTTAATGTTGGTTTGCTTTTGGTGAGGGGCTTGATAAAAACTGGATTAATCAGAATATTTCCTTCATTACAATTTTTATACAAATCTGCTGATTTTGATTAGACTTTTACCAGGACTTTTCTGCTCAAAGACAGAATTTCTGCCCAGTATAGACAGGCTGACTGAGATTTCAGTAGTTCTTTATCAAACAGTGTTCCCTGGGCTGAGGGAAATTCAGTCAAGCCTTTAGGCTAGATCAGACAGATGAGAACTCTGACCACCAGGCTTTTAGCAGGGACTGCTTGGATCTCTTCTGAGTTTTTGGTTTTTGCATAAAACTTAAAAAGGCCTTGTTTTCCATCCCAACAGGGAACAGGAAAAGGTTTTCTTGAAAGCTGAAAAGGTTTCATGGTACAGAAACACCATTTCATATCCATATGTAATCTAGAATTCAGTTTGTCAGTGCAGGCTGAAATTTGTCTTTGATCTCTAAAAGAGAAAGGCAGCCCATGAAAGTACTGCTGAATGAAAAGAACATAAACAGGCTTAAATACCACATTCTGATAGAGGCTAAAATGACATTCTGATGGAGTATACCCCACCAAATCCAGGGTGAATTGAGCAGGGAGACTTATGGTGAAGTAAAGGGACAATTTCAAAGCTCTGAAATTTGATTTGACTTTTTACTTAACCCTTATCTGAATTTCTTCACTGGATTTCTGATCTCATTATCTGATCCTTGGCATTTTGCTTTCCCAGGAGTACGGCACAACAAATATTTCTTGGCAAAGAACATACACATCCAGTGGATTTCTCTGGAGAGAGCTTTTAATTTGATGAAAACCTCAGATGTATCTTAGTTGATTCTTGGTTAGTAATGTCAGAGAGACAAATGATGTTCTGCCTTTCCCCAGGTCCCAGAGAAGCATGTGCCAACCATATTCCTTGCCACACGTGCAAGGCAGCTTTGAGGGCTCTCATCTTTTGTACACTCAATGAAAGCTCAGTTGCCTGGCTGCACTTGGATGCAGGGCCCTGGGGTGCAAGATTGCTGTAGCATTGTAACAGCTGATTGAATTGGGGCATTTTCAGAACATGTTCGTGGAATCAGAATGGTTTGGGTTGGAACAGACCTTAAAGTTCATCCAGTCCCAACCCCCTGCCGTGGGCAGGGACACCTCACACTAGACGAGGTTGCTCCAAGCCCCATCCAACCTGTCAACCTGTTGACAAATTCTCATAAGCCCAAATGCCTTCCTCTGCTGATCCTTAATGAACACTATAGGAAGGGATATGCCAGGATGAAAAATAAGTTCTATGTATCTTAGCATGGATCTGTTGCCATAAGAATGTAAGAAAAGTATGGTATAATTATTAAAAGAGCCATAAGAGCACATACTGAATGTCCTACAAGCTCACCAAGGAGCAATGGAGCTTTGAGTGACCTGAGATGGATTAGTCATTATCTGCCTTTTGCTCGGATTTTATTCATGGAAAACTTGTTTTCCTCTCTGAGCACCACAAATATCCAGTCACCTAAAATATTAAATAATGAAATTCAAATGCACTGAGTTAATCACTGGAAAAGTGCCTCATCTGAAAACTCCACAGGGGATCACATTTCAGAACACAAGTGTCCTTGTACAGTATGCATTTCCTCTTTGGTTCACAGGTTTGCTCTTGCAGAGATTTAGAGTAATATTGAATTACTGCCTGAAGCCATGCCTGACTATCTTTTTCATTTATTACCTTCCATGGCTTTGGGACAGATTAACCGATAAATATATGAATCTAGTTACTAGTGTAGTAACCTTTACTGTGTACTTAGAATAACTGAGAGGTGTGTAATCTTAGAATCTGCAAAAAAACTTTTTTCCTTTCTTCCTATAGCACTACCCTGCTTTTGCTGAGTTGCCTGTCCACGCTGCTGTATTGTCTTTGCTAAAAGATGCTGATAAACCAACAAACCAGCAGCTAGAACAGGCTTCTACAACAGTCCAAAAGGAACATTGGTATGGCTTTTTAAAACATAGATTTGTTTCTTTTCTTCATATGTTAATGTGAAAGATGAGTGAAACTACAGAATAATGCCCTGTGTTATCTTTTCTGGGCAACAGATGCTGCAGAGTCATTTAAGAAATGCAAATCAAACCTGTTTGAATGTTATTTTGTTGTTGTCCTGGGGTGTCCCCGTTCTCCCCTGTCCCCCACTTTGTCTCATTGTCATTCTGAAGTTCTGTCAGAACTGGTCATTCTGGAAGGGCAATCACACTGTCTTAAAAACACAGAAACAAACACAAAAAGCCTAGTTTCTGTTGCAGCTGGGGTTTATGTTTCTTTAACCTGCCCTTCAGCAAACTATCTGTTGCAAGATATTTCACCAGTGCACCTTCTTCCTCTCTGTGCAAAGACTACTTAGATTTTAAAGACGTTTAAATTCAGTGAGAAGCACTGCAGATATTCATTCTGTGTATGGAGACCTGTTGTATTTTTTGCTTTAATTGTTTCTTATGGGTATTTTTACTGCATAATCTATCTAGAGATCTAGTTTGACAGTACTAGTGAACATTGCTAAGGTTGCTTTGTAATCCCAAAACCTTTTCTTTAGGTCACTGTTGCAAGTGAAAAGAATCACTTGACAACAGCCTGAAGAAATTAAATAAAGCCAGATACTGGTGTTATAAAACATATATACACAGCATGAACCGAACTGGTTTGCTTGCATACTTGTTTCTAGGGCATTCTGCATTGATGTGTGTAATAAATTATTAATAATACATGATGAGACCACTAGCACCATTATAGCAGGTCAGTTTATAACTATTCCCATTCACTGGATTGCATCTGAATTGGTTATCTATCCCTTTATCAGTTCCCCCGACAGCCTCAATTTCTATACCCACAGCATCTTTACCATGGAGCTGCTCTCACATGTGCAGTATCTTTTTTGTGATTACTTCTGGCACGTGTAATGAAAGGATGGTTTGGAAGAGCAAGAACGAATATGAAAGGCAGTTTAGGTGATGCTAGTGTAAGAGGAGGGAGTTGCAGAATATTTTGTTCCTTTGGTAAAGCAGTGCTTGAATGAGTCACAGGATTGCACAAATAGGCAATTATGCAAATAGAGACACGACACAGAAGATTCCAGGGCAAGATTATTGGATGGGATTTTTCAAGGATGGGTTTCAAGGATGGGATTTCTTAAAACGTTTGCTACTGATCTATTATAAATTGATTTTGAGCTCCCAGCCATGAGAGCTTAGATCTAAACCTAAAGTTTGACTCGACATTTCTCCTCTATTCCCACTTAGTCTTTTTTTCTGTTATTCCCATATAGTTTAAATAAAGTTTTTCTAAGTTTGACTGAGAAAGGGAGGGCACTACTTGGTTAAAAACACTAAACAACCAGTCTTAATAAATAAATCTATGGATGGAAAAGTATACTGGAAGAATAGGGAAAGCCAATTACACTTTCAAAGCTTTAAATATGAAAGAGAACTATGAGGAGAGTAGAGCAATTACAGCCTTTTTGATTTGTTAATCTTCTCTGACAGTGATAGGAATTTCCTTCAGTAGAAGATATTTAGAGAATTACCCACAAGGCTATGTATGCCCTCAAAATATGGGAGTAGTATTCCTAGCCTACAGTTCCTAAGGGTGAAGAGAGCCTTGGTCTGCATGCCCAAGCAAGTCAGTCAGTTTTATAGCAACCTCCATCCTCCTGAGCCTGAGCACTCCTATTGCAAGACATCCATATAATTTATGCCTATAGGAGTGCAATTCCGCAGAGTAATTTTTCTTCCATCTGTTCAGCTTGAATGGAGAACATTTGTTAAATGGTGTTTGGAGGGATGTTGGCAGTAAAACGCATGCCCACCCTGATGTTAGGCTAGTTAACTGGGCTTTCTAGGCACAAAGCTGACATTGTTAGATGGCACAAAGCTTGAACAAGTACAAATATGAGCGAGCGCATTTTCTTCTGTTCTTATAAACTTGAGTATTATTTCCTATTGTTCCTCTGAAAAGAGCTAAGATAACTAACTACCCACTTTGAATAATTGGAAGTAGCTGAAGTCCACCTGTCAATTGTATGAAGTTAGATGAAGTCCAGCCTTTGCAGCCTGATACTTTTTCAGATTCAAGAAGCCAGAGCCATGTAAACATTGAAAGTAATTATATGTCCTTCTCCTTCTTTTCTTCTCCCTCCTCTCCCTTGTTTCCCCCCTCCTTTCTTTCTAATGTTAGTTGTACAGAAAAGAGTCAACTTGAGTTTCAGAGAGTCTGCCAAAAAGCCTCTGGCATTCCCCAGGGAATTGAATTTTACATTCTTCAGCAAACAATGTCTGTCTCCAGAGAGGCAAGAGGAAAACATGATTTTTCTTTTTAATCTAATACCAATGTCTAAGCCTGACGGACGTCTGATTTTTTATTGTCAAGCCTGAGGAACATCTTGTGTTGATGTTAGTATGTGCCTTTTAAAGCTTCATTTGTTATCTTTAAGCAGCTGTTAAAGTGTAAACAAGTTGTTTTTCTTTTCTGTGTTAAAAAAATACTCTTATCCAAAAGCTCCACTGCTATTGTGCTTACTGGGCTATGCTAATAGCAGCGAAAGAGCATTATTGAATGCAGCAAATGTTTGGTTGATTTCAAAGTCTTTCAAAACTATAAATCATCTACATTTCAGCCTTCTCTTTTGCCTTGCTACTAGAGAAGGACATGAAATCAGTCAGCCAGGAGACAGTAACATAAATGTCTGTGATTTTTTTTCAACTATAATAAATAAGGAATTTCATATTTCTGACAGTGATTTTACATATATATGTATAAAAAACATATACACACATTTCCCTCTCCCTGCATTGCCTCCGCTCTGTATTTGCCTGACAGACAACAAAGACTTTATAAAGATGAAAAAGGGTGCTGGGGGAAAGTAATTTTAACCATTTTGCATACACACAGGAGCAGAAATGTGTGTTTAGAAAGGGGGTGCACCAGGCGACTTTCAGAACTGAAGCTATTTACCATCTCCATTGATGTATACCCCATCTCCAGCTGAATCACAGCCAACAGATACGATTAGATCGTTAAGACCACTCCTTGTCATTTACAGGGTATATAAATCTTGTAATCCTCTTCAGACTCTCACAGGGGAACTTCACATCTAAGAAAACAATCATATTGCCAAATTATTCCTTACAGCTTTCCAGAACTTTTCTTCATTAACTTGGTTTCCTTTTACTTTTTTAACTTGAGTTCTGCTTGATAAACAGTTGAAAAGTAATTACCTTTCCTTAAAAGCGCATGATGCGCACCCAAGGAAATGCACAAAACTACAGTTAAGCATCTACTTTAGTTACCAGCATGTAAAGTGTGGTTCAGGAGTCCTTTAGCAACTGGAGGCCAACAAGTGCCTTGTTCAGCCTGGCATTATTTAAAACTCTGAAAGGACTGCACAGAACTATGTGCAAGCAGTTTGTGCACTATCTGGTTGGCAGAGGTTTTTGGAATGGGGGCAGTTCTGGGCACCTCCTCTCTTCCATGAGATTTATTCAGAAAATTACTCTATTTTGCTCTGTATAGGTTTTTGTTCTACACTCTTCACTGTCCTGTCTGGACAGTTTTGTCCTGTCCTTGCACATGTGGGTGTCTGCAGTGAATGGGTGTTCACATACTTGCTTTGTATTTATGTTGGAGAATAAAAAGGTTAAAGAAATGTGCCTCATGCCAGAGCGAAAGGCAGTTTGCTTATGAAGCAAACTCCCTGAAGAAGCTGTTTCTTGCAGGTTGCTAGAAGGTGATCAGGAAAACATTACACCAGCTGGAAACCTCTTGGGGTCTCCCAGCTCTCGAGGCAGAGAGTGTATGCATGTCTTTGGGGGCAGGGAGGAGTAAAACCTACTGGCAGGGTTTACCACAGAAAGGAGAGGCAAGAAACCACTGTAGAGCTCAAATGAACCTCCTGAATAGAGGTGTGATTTGTCACAGGATCTGCCCTTTGCTACTGGACTTTGTTTTGGTCATCTGAGATGTTTCCTGTGCTTAAACCTTCCTGGGTCCCTTCATGTACCCTGCTGAAAGCCCTATGAGTTTAACTTGCTATAGTTTTACTCGGGAGAGTGCATTCAGCATACATTAGGAGAGTAAAAGAACACGTCCTAGCTCGGTACAACTATTTAAAATATCCCAAATAAAAATGGACTTCTATAGTTTTAGCATGAATGTGTTGCAGCCTCAGCAACCAATTGTACTGGGTGAACTTTTAATTTTTGGGGGTTCTTTTTCCCTAAAACGATGCTTGCTTATTTGTTTCACAAAGCAAGATCTAGCCAACTGGGCAGTGCTTGCCACTCAAAGGTGTGACAGATAGTACAGTTCTGTAGTTTTGCCTGTGTTGCAAATCATTATTGAGAAGGATCATAGTAGTTAAATACTGAGATGGATCACACTAAACTAAATATCAAATCTACTAGAACTGTAGATGTTTAAAAGGCATTTAATCACTAAATTTTGTTCTACTCATCCTGTTTGCCATTGTGGAAGTAGTTGGTGGCTCAACAGATGCCAAGCCATTCTGCGTGCAGCTGAGGACTCCAGCTTGGTTCTGCATGCCCCAATGAACCTTTATCACCTGGGTTCAGTTCTCCTCTGATTTTCTAACCTGAGGACTGTGCTGCAGAAACCAAGTGATTTTATTCATCATTTTCCCCCCTCTGAGCCTCGCAGATTTCATTCCACTGTAGAGGGCACTGTGCTGTTGGAGTTCATCCTTCATTGAATGTGTAAACTCCTTTCTTGTAGGCATAAAGATTCTAGGACATTCTTCAAACTTACAACTTCAGCTCCATTCGACGCTCATGCCTAATTAAGGTAGTTACATTTTACTTCAGCTCTTGCTTTGGTTTCTAATGGATGTTTTCTGCTCTTTGTCTCCTCCGCTGCTGTGCATTGTTAAATAGTTGCACTGTTCCATCCCAGATATGACTATATTTCAGTTGTCAGTCAGTAGATTGCTATACCAAGTATTTATTAAATGCTTTGTGGATCTTTCAGTATAAAAAAAGCTCCATTGAGACTAAGAGGATATTATTATTCATAATGTGGTGACTAGTTTCACACATGGCTGAAGCAAAATAAATCATCACTGTTTTTAACAAAACAGTGAGTAGACCTCTTGTTGACCACAGCATATTTGTGGTCAGCAAAGAAAGAGTCTTTTATAGCTATTAATACACTGCCAAGGTGCTTTAGCTGAGATTTTTGCCCTAAGGGAGGTGGGCTTCCACTACCGCATATCCGTGCTTCTCTGCTAAGTCCGTTTCCTGAGCCTTACCCTGACAGAGTAATTTGTTACATCAATCTAGTCCTGAAAAGAGAAACTGGTTACTGAAATAACTGGTAGAGATGAATATGTTCAAGTATTAATTTTTAGTCCTGAGCAGTCGTACACAAAACAACTGATACGTCAGCATTTCTGTTATGCACACCAGCCTGAAGGTTTAGAAGTCTGATACCAAGCATCACACTCATCCTTCAGTTGTTTACGCCTCCAGTTCTGTACAGTTAAACTGGACTTCAGACATTGTTTTGTAATTGGTCTGTTTATTACACAGTCAAGGGAATGGTACTTTTTGGGCATGTTGTCATCTTCTCATTTAGTACCTGTACAATGGTACCTGACCTCCCTGGAATGACTTGGGGAAAATGTAGTGATTTCTTATGCTGAGAATCTTGCTGAACAGACATTGATGGAGCCAGGGCTGGTTCTTCAGTTCTTCTTCCCATCACTTTAACATGTGACAGTAATTATGAACTGTTCAGCTTGCGTACAGCCCAACTGAAAGTCCCACCAGAAATTCTGAATGCTTTGCTAGTCAAAAAGCAGGAAGTTTGAGCACATTGATAAGCTGTTAAAAGGGTGAATAAGAAATGTAGTTTATAATAGGAATGGCAAAAAGAAAAGATCCAAAGTAATATATAAAGAGAAGAGTCATGGGTGGTATGAGAAGAAGGGAAGGAATATAAAATAGGAAAGCTGTGCTCCACAGCATATCATTATGTAAACCAAAAGCAGAACCCTTACATTAAAGGCTTACATTTTTACTTAAACACGTTTCTTGACATTCCATTTACAAAAGGCCCTATTCTAATCTCAACCCAGTGTAAAAAGGAACAGCTCCACTGAATGCAGTGCAAGCTTGGAGAATTTATGGGAGGGAAAACTTGTGTGAAATAAACAGGGTCATCCTTACAAACTTATCTAAACCTTCATGTAGCTCTCCAGATGAACTAGCGTTGGATATCTGCAAACATGAAAAATGCTAATAATTTAATGACGACATTTCTCAGCTTCTGGTCTATTTATAAATAAGCAGATTATATTTGTAAGGCACACGGACTGCACCCTCTGAGTTCACTTTCCTCTCCAGCTCTGTGTTTTCATGTGAAACAAATGGTTTCTGCCATCTCTAAACCACAGTAAAGCATAAGTGTCTGACATTTTAAAAGATATTTAATTCTTCATGGCTGTTTGTCTGAGGTATCCTGTATTCTGCTGATAGGGCAGTTGTATCTTACAGAAAGGTTTTGGAGAGCAAATCTTCTGTCTGGATAAATGTACTAGGTGCTTTAAAAGAACCTCTGGCTGCATCTGTCCTCTCCAAGCGGGTCTGTCCCTGCTGCCCAGCCATGGTATGGGAAGTGGCTAATGGTGCTGGCAAGTCTCTGGAGAAATAGAAACAGGGATTAGCAGTTTAAAACTGGAATTCAGCTGGAGAAATCAGATCACAACATATTTTATTTTCTATCATCTGTGGCAACCATCCTCTACAAATGGTGAAGTAAAGCCTAGAAACTATTTTCCTAAAGTTTCCTGGGATTTTTGTCTGTGCCTATATATATTGTAATGCCCACCACCTTATTCATCATCTTTGGGCTTTTTCTTTTCAACATTGGTGATAAATAGTGTTAGAATGGTCTTGCTTTGGTAATGGTTAATAACAGAGTTTCTGCTGAAGCAATTCTTTTGGTTGCTATGGATCAAAAATTATAAATGGTAATAGCAGAAGAGTAGATAACACTCAATCATATTTTACTGTGGGGAAATGTCCATCTTTTTTGCTGTTTCAACACTGACTTCATATAAATGTGATTAGCTCTGTGATACAAAAAAGAGAGAGTTTCATGGGTCATGGTTTTTGCATATGATCAGACTGAAATGCCAGTCTGTGGCCTTATCTATCGTTCTGCTTTCTCCTTGCTTCTAGATAAAACGGAAACTTTCCGAGCTTGTGTAGAAGCTGATGCACTCTTTAGCTGGACAAGAAGGAAGGTGTCTCAGGGGGAGCTTTGGATCTGAACCTCGTAGAAGCTGATGCACTCTTTAGCTGGATAAGAAGGATGGTGTCTCAGGGGGAGCTTTGGATCTGAACCTGCTACAGAATCTCTGCTGTAGGACAAGCATTTTACACAGCCCTGTTCCTAGCTCACTGTCTGTGAGATGAAGGTGTTGCTTTTCCGTTTTACCAATGTTATCTGGGTGCAAGGTGTTTGTAGTGGCCGAGTGTTAAGGTTCTGTGACACTTTGATGAATATTTAGCAGGATTTCACTTCTCTTGCCTCCTTCTAAGTGTTAAAATCTTAGAAATATACATTAATTCTTTCAGGGGAAAAACAGTACTGGAGGTCTCTGGGTTGTTCTGACAGTTGCGAAACTTGCTCATGAGAACCAAGAGTGCCTTATGAGGGCCATTTAGCAGAGCAGGAAAACTTGTGAAGTTTGCAAAACTCATTCCTGTGTGCAGCAGTTCAGTTCTTCCTCAGAGAGTAGGGCTTCCTATTGCAGTGATGCTGAATGTCACCTTCCTCCTCTCCTCTCCTGGAGAGGCTGAGCATGCCACGTTGCTAGTGCCTTCCGCTTTAAGATGTGAAAAGCAATGTTGGCCACCGAGGCAAACTTATTTTATCAATAGGAGCAGGGTGAGAGGCCACATTAGGATATAACAAACCTACCCTTTCTGTTCATAGGTACCAGGCTGCTCAAGCTAGCCACAGATATTTTAGCTGGCATTTTTGTCTAGGCCAATCTGTTCTTGAGAAGTAAAGCTTGTTTATGAAACCTCCACTAAAAGCAGGTGTTGCAGACATCCCATTAGTAACCTTTGACTTACCTTCCCCTTTGAAACTTTTCATCCCAAAGGACTGACATTTCAAAGCCCCCTTTTTTTGTGTGTGTCCCTCCAAGTTTGCATATTGTAAACATTTTTCTTCTCTGCTCTGATGGAACAGAGCCAAAAATCTGCACAATGGGAGAACTAGATGTTAATGAGCAGAGATTGTGGGAAAATGTGTACCGGGCTGCCCTGCCTGACCTGCCTGATAATGCTACATTTAGCACATTCTTTTCCATTAGTGTAGCAGGCCTTGAAATGGTAGCAAACAACACACATTGTGAAGGTTTGTTTTAAAGAAAGCTGCTTTCCTAGGAGAGTGGAAATAAACCATGATTTATTGTGTACAGTTGGCAGATGGACAGCTGGCCCTGGAAATAGTTATGCACAGTGATGTGAAGTTATATATTATTCTTCATGTTTTCAGTAACATTGCTTTATGTGAAGGTTTAAATGATATAAATTACAAGTGTTACCTACAGGCTTATACTGAATCAGAGACGTTTACAATCACTCTGTGGCATCTAGGTAGTGATGAGGAAAAAAAAGGCTATTGGAGCTGTTAGGACAAAAAGTTTTCTAGCACTGGCATCTTCTAAATAGATTTTTTTTCACTGTGGCTGTGTTCACAACCCCCTTTTTAATGTGTTTATGTCAGTGGAGTTTTGTTTGTATAAAATGCTCCTGAAAAATTAATCTTGGCTCCTCTGAGCTAAGTTTCATCCAATCATAAAACAAAATTTATGTCTCAACCATATGAAAATCATTAGGAGCAAAAGGATGCTGAGAACATAAACAGCACCATGTGACTTAGACACCCAATTGCACAGCTTGAACCTATCAAGTGGTGAACATATTAAAATACTACAGAGAACACAGTCAGCATTTGGTGTGCAGTGAGTAGGGAGAAATTTGTTTGCATAAAACTTCTGACTAACAAAGAGGAGTACTGAAGGAATTAATAACAAAACACTGTAGATCGTTTTTGAGCAGAGAAAGGAATTAAATCCATAAACCAAGCTATTTCTTGCAAACTTCTTCCCCAGCTATTTGTTAATTATACTTTTATATGCCCAACTTTGCTCTAAAAGTGTAATTTGTGTAGTAAAAATTGCATACAAATGTGAATTGTTTACAAATGACATTCCAGATCCTCATCAGGAAATGCTTATTTCTTCACAGTCAAAGATTCCTAAAGAGCTTCTCTACGGGGAAAGAGACTTCCACTCATTACCTTAAAAACAACACTCTTATCTCTGCTGTGGAGTGGATATGGGCTCTGAGACATATTTTGCAAAGGACAAAGCAAATTCTTTAGCAGAACATCTGCTAGATAAGAGCAGCATTCCTTAGAATAGGTTTTCTGGTGAAAGAGATGCCAAAGCCTTGATTCCAAAAGAACTTATATGCTAAAGCAGGTACTGTCTGTGCTAGTTCTGTTCCATGCTTTCAGGAACAATTTCAACCCCCAGCTAACACCAAAAAATGTGGAGGTGGTTAACAACATGTTTTGAGGCTACTCAAATCAACTTAAACTTTGCATAGGAAAAGATAGCAATGCAGAAGTATCGATCCCATTTTCAGGAATCTATAAAATGGTGTGAGGTGCATATGTGACCAGCTGATAGGCTGTCTCTGTGCCAATTATGCCTCTGTACCCTCAGAGCTGCTCAGAGCAGCTAAAGGGTGGTAGCTGTTCTGCATGTCCTGAAGTCTGTGCAGTGAGGGAGATGTTTACATCTGTTTTATCCCACTGTCACACCACCAGGAAAGCCTTGCAGCAATGCACTGTTACTCTGTCATGCAAGAACACAGCATGGCACTGAGAAGGAAACATGGCAAAGGGGACCGAGTCCAAACCTATCATGTGTTTACAAAAGCCCTTGCTAAAGCCAGGATAACCTCTGAGGCAAAGACCTTCCAGGGCTGGAAGGCTCTGGCTAAGGCTGAACCCTGAGTTTAGTAGAGTGCTTGGATGACCTTGCTGTTTATTCTGGGGAAATCTTAATGATTCAGGCAGGAGTTTATTACCAAGCTGGCTACTTGCAGTTCCCATTTTTCACTCTCCATCTTCCACGCAGGTTGCTACAGTTCCAGGTTTCTGATGTCCCCTACTGCTTGGTGCAGTGAATACAGAACATCTGTGCACTGTCAAATATTTCTGCCTAATGATTTGAACCAAACTTTGACACACATTTATGGCAAACACCAGCTTGGTGACTGTGCCTAGGGAAGCACCGTGCTCTTTCTTAGTTAAGCTTTGGTTCATCTGCATTCCTCATGGAGCTGTACCTTCATCACATGCTTTCTGTTTGTCTTCCTCTTCATTGCACTCAAAGGATGTTGCAACCTCTGTTTTGGGAACTGCCCCAAGTGAAAGAGTCAGGGAGCTGCACTGTAACTGGAAACAAGAAAGCAGGAACGCAGGGAAAGAAGAGGGGTCGGGAAAGTTGCTTATTCTTTTCATCTTCCTTCAGTTCCTGTCAGATGCTGACTAGAGTGTGATTTGGATTTTAGTTTCTCAGCTGAAATGATAGAATCTGCAGACCATCACATCATATGTGATGATTATGCCCCCACAGCCGATGACAGTACCCAGCCCACCTCCTTGCTGGTCCTAGGATTATCTTCTTGCAGTTTTCTCCAGCTTTGCTTTCAAAGCCCTGTAAAAAGTATTTTCATTTGTTCTTTCTTCATAAATTTGTTCCTTTAGCTTCACTGTCCAAAAATCCCATATTCTGTATGTGAATGCAATAAGAGACTGCATTTGTATTGCATTTGTATTGACCTGTAGCCTGGCCAATACATATTAGATTTGGCTTCTTCCAGTCAGTTCTAAGTTCCTCTTGAGTGGTTATCACCATTCAGACTAAATGTTTTAGGGGACCTAGATCACATCTCAGAACTGGGTCTTTCCTGGACTGATTTTATTGGGTGGCAGAAGGTATCCATCCCATCCTGCTTTCCCACAGCCTTCGAACCTGGAAGAGTTAAGAAAGTTTTTAGCAGTGGTGCCCCAACCACACATCTATGCTCCTCTAAAGAGGTTAAATGGAGAGTTATGTTATGTTAAATATATATCATGTTGTTACTGCTAAAACTTTTGGGATTCCTTTAGTAAATATGAGGCTTATTCAGAAAAACATTGCTATTAAGAAAAGCATTTAAGCACAAGATAAAATATGATTGAAGCTAGGAATTGACAAGCATGTATTTAGGTCCTTTTCAATATAGGTTGATCTTACATCATATTTTTATTTCTTATTCTGTTCAACATCTTTGTCAGTGACGGGAACAGCTTCCAGTATCTGAACGCTGCTATAGGGATGCTGGAGAGGGACTCATCATCAGCGACTGTAGCGATAGGACAAGGGGTGCTGGGTTCGAACTGAACCAGGGGAAGTTTAGGTTAGATCTAAGGCAGAAGCTCTTCCCTGTGAGGGTGCTGAGGTGCTGGCACAGGGTGCCCAGAGAAGCTGTGGCTGCCCCATCCAACAGAGCCTTGGGCAAGATGGTCTAGTGTGAGGTGTCCCTGCCCATGGCAGGGGGTTGGAACTGGGTGATCTTAAGGTCCTTTCCAATCCAAACAGTTCTATGATTCTGCTGATAGTAGGTGTCATCTTAACAACATTTGCAATAGATACTTCTAGAACATCTGTATGATTCCTTGCTGATATCTTGCTGCCCCTGGATTATTAATATGGTGCCTCAGATCCACTTTTTAAAAATAGTACCAGTGTTCCCATTTTACAAATGATGAGCTGAGTTAGAGGGTAACTTTCCTGCTCTTGCAAGAGAAAAATAGGTCTTATGGAGTCCAGTCATCCTTACTTTCCTCATTACAGGCTGTTCTTGAAAATGGAGGAGATAATCTCTTTTGAGGCAGTGATGTTTCAAAGAGTGAGTGCAACTCTGCTCTCATGTTATGAAATTTAAGCTTTTGAAAACCCACTTGCTGCCGAAAGACTTCTTCTTTTTCAAGACTTTTAGCTGTGGGTGACCCTCTGTTTAAAGTCTTGTCCGGCTTTGCTTTATAAATATTTCTTAACTGATAAATGAACTATTTCCTTCAGTTAAGCTCTCCATATTGCTATGGAGAGTTTGCAAATGCAGTTTTGCAGTAAGCTTATGAGTTTGCCCAATCAGTTCTGTTGTGTTTTTATATTTGGTTCTTATGCCCTGTATATTTTTAACTTTCTGGCATGGTTTGACCCAATTTGGTGAAGTGTTGTCAATCATTGTTACAGTATATCAGAAACCATACTAGAAAATAAGATCTTGCCATCTAACAAAACAGCTCTGTTGCTGATCTTGTCTGGCTGTCTAGCAGATGGGCTAGCATCCCATGGGAAGACAGCCACTTCCTTGCATAATAAACAAAGAAGGAGAAGTTGTCTGCAAGCCATTAATGTATTGTAAAGTTAGATGCAATATCTTGATATTGTCAGAATGGGTTCCTCAAACACATTTCTTTGACATTCTGTGCTGTCAGATACAAGACAGCATTTAATCAAAATGAAAACTTTAAAAGGCTGCCAACTGTTTAACTGTTTCCAACAAAGTTATATCAGTACAAATATCCTCCATTTTCTAAATATTGATAACCAGCTAACAGACAGTAAAAGATTAAGAAGGGTATTTGATGGGGGCAAGATCATCCAGCCCCTGTGCCACATTCCCAGCATGCAGTGGGGATTCCTGTCTCCTTTTTCCCTTTTACAAATAAGGATGTCAGTTCTAACACTTCTCTTGCTTGAAGTATAAGCTGGTTATTGTATGGTGGAAGCTTATGAAAATCCTGGCTGCTCATTACATTAGAGTCATAGAACTGGGTTTGGTTTCTTTTATGGGACACCGGAGGAAAATGATAAGCCCCACAGAAATCAGTGTGTTTTTCTTAAGAGGGGTGTGTTTCCTTGAAAAAGAAAAAGAAAGAAATGGAAAAAGCTAATCAAATTCAAGCTGTATAATGCTGTTTAAGCCTGAAGGACATAGAGCAGCTCAGCAATGTGCTACTTACTTAGCTGCCCTGACAGGTCTTAAGACCTTCCCACTAAAATTCCATATTTAACTTCGAGGCAGATATAAATCCAGTGATTTGAGAATGAAAAAAGAACCTTAAGACCTTCCCACTAAAATTCCATGTTTAACTTCGAGGCAGAAATAAATCCAGTGATTTGAGAATGAAAAAAGAACACCCAATCTGGATAGACTGAGGTGACGATTCCTTTTTTATCTATCTTAAAACTAAGAATAGCTTAAAGCTAGAATGAAAGCCTTGCTAAAGACATTTAAGGAAACACTGTAAGCTCAAGGACTCACAAAATCCAAAGACAATTGGAACTAACATTGCAGAGTACTTTTGTTTGACTTTTATCATAGTTTTACAACTTGTGTTTCTGTTTCTAGAACATGTTATCAGTAAAGAAAACTTCGGGAGAAGCTATACTGAAATTAGAGTGAGCCCCATGTCACGGTTTATCTTCTCTGCTATACAGTGACTAAAATGGCTTCGGGAGAAGCTATACTGAAATTAGCGTGAGCCCCATGTCACGATTTATCTTCTCTGCTATACAGTGACTAAAATGGGTTTAATGTAAAAAATATGTGGGAAATGAGAGAAGTTTCTCAGAACAATCAATCATATCTGAGTTTTTATATTCAGAATATGTGAACGAATATACGGTTTATTACAGATCTCCTGAAGTGTTTTGACTTTTTTTGACTGGTGATTGTATGTATACAGTAATCTTTCCATCCATTCTTTGTAGTTCACTGGAAAAATGTTACATTTTCTTCATTGGCCAAAGGGTAGAAAATTCTACACGTTTGCTAGAAGTATAAAGCCAGAAAATGCAACTTGACTTGTTGACTGCTTGTAACTCATCCTGCATAATACGTACTATCCTGTACGCTGTCTTCATAGTTAATTCTGAGGATAGAATTGAATTCTAGCAAATTCCAAGTTAAACATAAGCTAGATACAGTGTTTATGATGTTTCTGTTAACTAGTGAATTCAAATGACCCAGATATGCTACAGGAAACCTCTCTTTAACCTGGGGTCATGTGATAATTATCAGAAAGCTTATTTAAATATATTCTCCAAATGATTTCCCATTTCTGTTGATTGATATTTATCTTTACTTATCATTCTTAGGACACAAAATGAAATTAAACCCACTTCTTTACAAAGGCTATCTCAACTGTAAAGCTAATAATGTCACACTCATAAATAGCAAACAATATCACTGGGAAGTGTCTTATTTAATTGCTCATTCTTTATCATGCAAAATCTAAATATTTACAAAGGATCTTAGGACAGTTCTGTGGGATATCAATCAGAGCAGGGGGGCTAGAGGCAGGGTTTTGATGCTTTGAAGCAGCTTACCAGTGTATTTGAAACAGCACAAAGAATAGTAACTTTTTCTTAATCCTCTCTTTGAATAAAACAGTGACATTTCAAAGACTGCAGCAGTTCTGAAAACGTAACCAAGCTCAGCCTCTTTAACTTTGCATCATAGTAATTTTGTGGGATCATATGTAGCCAATGGTTAAAGCGAATAACTGGAGCAAGATTTAGTTTAACAGGACCTCTGGTTCATACTTTGAATCAAACCAACCCTGAACATTCTTTCCCCTCATTCATCCCTGCTAGGAAGTTTTGTGAAAAGCCCAGGCAGCACAATGCATCAGCTCCTTTGAGCAGGGCTTTTTGGATCCTGGAAAAAAGTGAAGGGAAAAAAATACTCAGGCTGTTCTGTTTGTAATGAAGGTCATGGCACTGCATTTTGTATTCCTTATTTTCTTCAGTAAGTTTTTATGCCTGTTAGGGTAGACTGGGAAAAACAAAGCTAGAATTCATACATTTGTTCCAACTAGGCCATGAAACAACAGTTTAGTAAGAGGAATACTTTAAAAATAATATAATTGCAACATTTTTCTCATATCAATGTGAAGAATAATTCCTGGTATCAGAACATCTTTCAGTGCACCCTCTTGTGATACTCAAGAACACAACCTGAGCCAGCCTGAAGAGCTGACAAATTACATTGCTTAAAAGTTTGTTTTGCGTATTGGTTTCAGTACTAAGCTTTCTCATTTTGTCCTTTATTATTTCTAATCTCTTCTGCTGACCTCAATCATGAGATCAAAAGAAAAACTGGCGCTACTGTTGATGTGATTACAATGTGGAATTAAAATACCTGGCTCAAGTAGTGGGTGAGGAAAGCAAGGAAGAGAAAATAAATCAAAATCAGCGAAGGAAACAGTTTTGCACACACCTTTGCAGTGCAGCCAAAGCTCATGAGGACTATGTAGGGTCCTGCATCAGATACTGTGGTCCAGTGTGTATTGAGTTACATCAGAGATCTGCTCTGTTTCAGGACTTCTGCATCTGTCCTGGCACACTGGGTAGCTGCGGTGATGCTCAGTGCCGTAGCTGCTGATGGCAGACCACAGCACTGCATGTGCTCTGCCAGTCTGAGTGTCAGAAAACTCCTAACAGAAGTGAGAGTTTGGGTTCACTGACTCAGCTCCCTTGCTGTGGCAGATAACTGCATCACTGCTACTCTGCTTATAAATCTAATGTCCTTCATCTTATGCCAGGCAGCTTCCTGCCTTCGCAGCCCTACTAGAAAGCTGTACCAGAAGCCCACTGCTATGACAGTTACAAATTCTCTCCTCATTTTTAGTCACACTGATGGCTGTGCCGACCTCTGCTGTCTATACTACCTAGCACAGATAAAATAATTGAGCATGTTCACTCTTGGCCTACATTATGAGAATTGATATGCACAGCCTCAGGTGAATTAGTACTAGGCATGGTGCAATACTTTCAGTAATTCCTTTTTCTACTTTGCCCAAAGCCTTGTGAGGATGCATTTGCCTTTTTAAGTGCTGACTGTGATCAAATAAAATACCATGCTCGTTTTCCTCCTTTGTTGCATAAATCATGGTCTCTGGAGGTTCTGTTTTTCCCTTGCTGATACAGCATCACAGTCTATGCAGCTGAGTCCTGTTAAGGTCATTCCTGTGGAATACTTCTGTCTTCTCTGCATGGGCAGGGTTCACCCGCTTCATGTGGTCACTAACTCTGATTAGAGCACTTCTATTCATTGTTACCAAAGTCATTAATGAAAGTATTAAATGCATCCTGCTCCAGGCTAATGGTTTGTTTTGTTTTAGATACATAGCCTTCCTGTCCTTCAGTTGTTTTGTTGGTTTTTGGTTTTATATGATCAGTTGTCATTTGGTTTGTTATACCTATTGAAATGCTGGTACTTACATTCACCATATTTCTTCCTTTGGAAACATATCCAGTGATTTTCTGAAAGCCAGATGATTTCCTTCTTTATACAGTAGCGTGTAGTGTCTAGTGTATGGCATACTTTTGGCACACCTCAGGTGTGTTTTATTCTGTTTTCCTTTTATCTTGAACGGTCCTTACTTTAACCTTACTATTTCTTCCTAGGTTCTAGTATGTTATTGACAAACAGCCCAGGATGGGACCTGTGATTCCTCAAATCACTCTTTTCCTATTCTGAAATAAAGGGACTACATTTGTTATTCTCTAGTCATGTAGTACCAATACAGTGGTGTGAGACATTCAGCATTTTTATATGGAGATTTCTTGGCGTTCCTTGCCTTGAGTGCATTTCACTGTGAGCTGTTGTTTCACTCCTGTACTAGCATTCATATTAATTACCTTTTTTTGTGTGCTATTATTCAACATCATGAGAAAATGAGCTGCTCTCAACAGCATTAACAAGAGCTGTGTGAGTAATTTCCCAAGTATCATAATTAAAAATACATGTTTCATTAGGTTCTCAAGTGCTTTGTTAACTCTAGACAAAGGGGGGATTTTCACAGTCACACATAGGATTTAGATATTGAATCTCTCTCTTTCCTTTGCCTTTCACCTTTAGAAAGTCTTCCCATGAAAGCGTATGTGATTTCTGAACTATTGTTTCTGAGGAGGTGGAGGGTAATATAAGGAACAGATACCTCTGACTCTTTTTAACACCTGCCAGCTCTGTAGCACCCCTGGCCTTTTACTTCAGGGCTAAAGCTGTGTGAAGCTTAACACGTAGAATGGAGCTGGATGATTCTAGCATCTAATCAGGTCAAAGGCTAAATTCCTCTAGTGTGCAACATGTTACCCTGGGCTAAATTATAGCCCTGTAAACCGGAATGGTTAGATCCTTAACTTCGGAATATTAACTTGTTAACTGATTTTGTGCAATAGATAGAGAATCACCACATCACACAACTGTTAGTTTTATATCACTACTGACATCTTTTGCCCACACCTTGCAATCTGAATTGCAGGATGCGTTTCCATGCTGTGTTGCAATACCTCTTTGCTTTTCAAATTGCAGGAGAACATGTGAATGACACGAAGCATCATACAACCTTGACCGAACAGGCTGATCCACTGCTGACATGAAGCAGTGTAGCTGCCTAATTGTGTGCTCTGTGAACCTGGCCCCAAATGTGGCAGTCTCACTGGAAATGGTAACTACTGGTTTGAACTGGAAGCGGATTTAAGTTGTATAAACTGGTTGTGGCTGTGCCTCTGCCATGAGAGTTACAAGCATTGGTCATGCAAACTTTGGGTTCTTAGAAGAATAAGAGGTAAGGAAGCTTTGCAGATAAGTAAGCACATGGGTACAAGTTTTAAACAACCTCTGTGTAAACCTTTACTTTGTGCCAAGTGCCTGAAGTGCAAGGTGCCCATCTGTTGCATGCTTTCTAAAGTTGGACTGCTGATACTATTTTGTTTGTGATGTATTTAAAGTATTGAAACCTTTCCTTAAGATTTATGTGTCCTTCCAAAGGGCACCCCGTGAATTCTTGGCGTGCTTTCATCCTGGCTGCACAGTCTGGCAAAGGCTATGGATAACTGGGCCCACACTTGGAAAATGTAGCTCTCCCCCCCCTTCCCAGACGAGATTCTTAACAGCACTTTTTAGTTCGGCAGCCAATCTCTTCTATCAAGATACAGTTGCCTTTGGCCAAGCCTCTGGGATCTCTGCAAAGCTTTTCTCAGCCACAAATAATTTCTTCATTCAGCATATCACTTGACAACTTTGGTGTTATAAATTAGCTCAGGAGGGTGGACACCCATTTCACCTCCTCACCGAGGGCTCACTTCTCCTGTGTTCTGAAGTTAATTATTTTTGCTTTAGGGGACAGTGCAGTTTTACTCTCCTACTGCGCTATCAAGAGAAAAAGTACCTTTGAGCAAAACACCTGCTTTCTTTTAGAGAGAATGATGGGGAAATGCCTTTTTAAAAGCCTTTATTTATCTACTTTCTTAATTTACAAAAAGTCCCTGATTACTCAGATCCCCAGAGATTTGGTAAAAAAAACATAGCAGACCAAAGCAAAAAGAAAAAGGAAAATAAAGTACTCTTTCTCTTGCCACACAGGAACAAAACCATGGCAATGTGCCCTCAGGTTACCTGACCTTTATTGTCTCCTGGAGTCAACATCCAGAAGCAAGTGGTCTCCACTAAGAAAACAATAGGTCATTTTGTGCCTGTGAGCTCCAGCCTTGCTCTCCTGGAGTCAAAATCCAGAAGCAAGTAGTCTCCACTAAGAAAACAACAGGTCATTTTGTGCCTGTGAGCTCCAGCCTTGGGAGTGTTTACTGGCCAACACCTGCAAGTTGGAAGCCAACTGAGACAGCCTGAATGTTACTTCACTTTACAGGTCTCATCCAGAAGCTTCCCCTCAAGTTGAATACAGAAATGGATAAGTATGTTGGGAGAAGCCAGGATATTCATAAAGGCTTTGACCTGTCATGATTTCATGCTTCTTCACCATTTTCCCTTCTGTGACAAACTTGGAGAATGGTGTCACAAAGCCTTATTGTTACTGAGACACCCTGAATGTTACTTCACTTTACAGGCTTCAGTCTCCTCATCCAGAAGCTTCCCCTCAAGTTGAATACAGAAATGGATAAGTATGTTGGGAGAAGCCAGGATATTCATAAAGGCTTTGACCTGTCATGATTTCATGCTTCTTCACCATTTTCCCTTCTGTGACAAACTTGGAGAATGGTGTCACAAAGCCTTATTGTTCTTCTTAGCTATGACATTCATAAGGGCTTACGAGCACTAAGCATCTAAATCTTAATTAAATTCCCAATTCTCTTTATTTTTAAGAATCTCATTCTCAATCCCTCTTTTTCCACAGGTTTTAAGGTGCTAATCTGCAGACATACTGTGATTGTGCTGCATAGGGTTGCCACAGTTTCTGGGTATGTCACATCCTTCTGCGCTTCTAGCATGAGTGACACAGGGCCAGAAGAGTTAAGTAACAGATCATCATTCTGTGGGCTAGCAGGTAAGGAGAACAAGCACCTCAAACATGTAATAAACTTGACAACATTACATTTTTTGTGACCTTCAATTATGCTTTTATAGTATCGGGGCCTTAAGAGCTCAGTCACAGGCTACAGCTGTATTGGAGTGCACAAGCACATAGAGGAAAAAATAGTTCTTGCTACCTAATGGTTTAGCATTGGGTCATCTCGCTTACAGTTTATGACTGTGATCTAAAATATGCAGAGTGGTGTAGTCCAATTTGTTTCTAGTCTAACTCTCTAAGACCAGGGACGTGACTACAACTGTGACTCCTATGCCTACAGCTGATCCTGAGAACTTCAAACAAAACTTCGTGTGTGTCCAGTTTTGGCCTTGGCAGGTGGTCTGTGGCCCATAAGCCACAGCACACACCTCCACAGCTGCTTTCACATGGCTTTCAGCATCTTCCTAAAGCAGTTCCTCACTGAGGCTGGATTATTGCATCTCTTTGCCTTCTGGGTTGTGTGCGTCCTGTGCCAGCTGAAATAAAGGCAGCAGCATCACCTTCAAATTGGATTTTTTCTCTCCAGTTCAGATTTGGGAAAGTATTTATGAGTCATGGGAATAAGAAAATCTGTTAAGAAATTAATCTTAATGGAAGGTCGGTTTGTCTTATGTGTTGTTTTGCTGGATTAGTTGAGTTTGTTTCGTTTTTTCTCCTCGTGGCAATATGTAAATTCTAGTTAAGTGTGTCTGGTCCCAGCATACACAAGATTCAGATTCTGTTCTCAGGTCAGGGTGATTTGGAGCAAGGAGTGAGGCTTGGTTCCTCCTTCATAGGTAAATATGCTAATCTGGAGACTAATGATTGTGTGGGCAAGTTTTCACATTAGTCTCTGTTGAAGATGCTAAACTTTGTAAAAGAATAATTACTGCATGAGGAGAAGAAGCAGATTCACAGAACTCTTTTGAATGTAGTGGTGAGAACAGAACAGGGTTTTCAGAGACCCTGGTTCAGATCAGTGTCTTTCAAGAGGGGTAGGGGCCGCTCCTTTTCAATGCCCAAAGTGCAAAGCTTCCTCACTACCAACAGTTGGGTGAGAGCAAAGAGTGAAATAAAAAACCCCTAAAATATCTTCATCCAGAATCCTTTCCAGATACAGTGAAAAGCCAGAAAATGTATTATAAATAACAGCAGATTTGGCACTGGACTGAAAGAGTCGTGGGAAGGACAAGTATTCATGACTTACTAAAAATCTAGCTAAGCAGAAACGTGTTTTCAACTTGCTCAGATACCACACTACAGTACAGAGTATGTATACAGTAAATTTCATGTGTAGAGTAAACTGTATCTCTTAATTATGCACTTAGGCACAATTTTATGGGCAGTAGAGCATGCTTACAAATATTTTCTGTAATGGCAACTTTTATATGAATTAAAATGTGAAATAGTTCAAGACATAACTGCACACCGAAATGAAAAAGCAACAGTAGAAGCAGAATCTCGTATTTACAATTCATATGCAATTTTACAGGTACAACAGGTTTTTCTACATTTCTTGTAACCAAACATGTTTTTCTCATTTGCCCTCCATTGTATGAAATCTGAAAGTCTGATTAAACGTGGAGACAACAAACCCCAACAAACCAACAAGATACCTTCCCCCCCAAACAACCCCAAACCTTTTCATTTCATTTTTCTTTTTAACTCCTTGAAAACTGACTCCAAGTTTCCAGTGAGTGTGTGAGGGGAGTCCAGAGGCCAGGTCTCAGAAATATTAGGGAGATCCTTGGTCTGTGCTACTGTTGGCAGAGGGAAGCCTTTGTGTTAGGGAGAGTCCTTGCGTTTTGGATCCATTTTTGTTCAGGTAACTTTTGAATTTGTTCTCCTTTCACTGGATTTGGTAAGGACTTGCCTCAGTACAGATTCATTTTGAAAAATTACTACATTCTGAAAAACAGCAATTCTCAAGAGCAAACACATAATCTCATGCATGAAACACACCTTTGGTTTTATTCATTTCTCACTGACATAAGGTGTAATTTAGTTGTCTAAAATGGAGTCATTCATGATTTACATCAGCAACAGGCCCACAGAGGTTATTTTTAACACACACACAACCAAATGACATTGAATTTTTTCACATTCACTGTTGTTGTATACATCCTCTGTGGCGTTATTAAGTGGAGCTTTTCAAACAGATGAAGTATGTTACTTACTGTGGCTAAATTGTAATGAAAGAAGAGATGGCTGTTTGCCAGTGAATGGTGTGTAGCTTGTAGAAGCATGTAATTACATAAATCACAAACATATGCAGAAGATGTTTTCTCTTTACATTTAACTGGTGTTGCCTGGAGCTATAGCTGCTTGCAACTCTATTTAATTACCATAATTATTTTAAATGTGGATATCTGGGCAATCTTTGAGCTTTATGAGAATGTTATTCATACCTTATCAGTAAAAATCTAAAGGGTCCCATTCTTTCCCCAGAGGGGCTGCAGTAACCAGGTTTCTCCAGATTTCAGGCATAGGGTGTCTAGGAAGTTTAAATCTTTATTTTGAATTACAGGTTTTTACAAAACCTGAGCCTCTGAAACTAATCAGATCTCGAAATCTCAGTAGACGCTATAATTTCCTGGTAGGGAAATTAAGCATCGTACATTGTTTGTGGAAAGAAAGTACCTGGAGAGGTCCTGATTAGCTGCTTTTACGTCTTAATTTGCTGACTGTGTAAATGTTGCTTGGCCGAACAGATTGACAAGTGTCTAGGAAAGGTATTGACTGTCTTAAAATGGATACTTCCTATGGGAAATGCCAAAACAATCTGACAGACTAGCTGGGATTTTCCAGTTAATTTTGTCAAGCAGTCAAATGTGATAGAGTGGGGCATTTTTTAAAGTCTCTTTTGCACTAGTGTAACCCTGATTTAAATAACTGATGCTAACGAAGGTGCCCCAGAAGTACCACAGGATAACATGGGCTTTTGGTTCTTCTCTCACTTACGTCAGTTTTATATTAACTTGATGCCATTCGATTTTGGTTACTTGTGGCTCAGAACAATACAAATGAGAAAAGACATGAATCCTGATGTATAGAATGACTGGCCAGTGCAGACATGCCTCAGTTTGCCCTGACTAATGTAAATTGGTGAGTATAGAATTCCTCCAGTTAAATACATTGCAAGTGGTAAGACCCTCGGGAATAAGAAATCTGATAGCTAAATAACCTTACAAGACCAAGCACTATGAACCATAAGCAGCTGTTACATATAACTGATAAAGAATACTTACGAGTACAGATACGGAATCCTTATACGCTGAAAGAGCAAGAAAGGCAGGTTTTGTGAGAAAAGGGTAGTATAATTTATGAGTTCAACTTTGCATTTATAGTAACATATGGGTTTGGACAAAGGAGCCCTTCCTATGTTACGAAGAAACAGTTGGTCAAACACCTGAAAAGCGCACAAAGATAGTGAAGTGTAAAGGGTTTCATATTCCAGGAAAGTAAAAAATAGTAATTATATGTAGTTTCAGTTTAAGTCCAGTTCTAGAAATAAGGTAAATGTCAATACCCAGTGGAGAGTCAGACTGAGCAGACACAGCACTTTCCCATTATTCAGTGTCAGGAAATAGGATGATAGGTTGCACCTTGTCTTTTTTGTCAGCCACTTTAGTTAACCTTGCAAGTGATGCCCCCTTAAAGAGCTTTTGTAAGTCATGAGACTGTTTTTGTTTGGTTATAATGTGACATGCCAGCTGTTGATCATATGTGCAGTTTTGTGACATGGCTTAATCTTTTCTTCCACCACCCAAGAGGCAACATACACAAAACATTATTGTCAGAGATCAGTTACTACAATCTAAGAAAGGCAAGCCTCTGGAATGCCAGGGAACAATGCTCTTTCCACATCAGAGAATGGTTTGTTTAATAACCACAAATTATTTCAGGTAATTTGGCACCAATTTAATTGCACCCACAGGAATGTCCTCAACAACAACAACAAAAAGAAGTAACAAAAGAGCCACCCCTACTACGAACCCTGTCAGGATGAGCTGAAGGCAGAGTTTCCATTCATTAAATTATGATTAGCCTTGCTAATACCTTGTCTATCAAATCCGCATACCGTGCTGCAGACACACCAAAGGGAAACATATATGTGATGTTTTGAAAAGGAAGCTGATGGAAAGTGATACTTTTCCCACACATTAGAATGACAGTAAAATCCTTCAGATGAAGGTGCACGCTAAACCAGTCATTAAAAATGCAGACTATGAACAGCTGATGTGAAAATTCAGCCAAGGTATTGTCAATGTCTTTCATTGAAACAAAGAGCATGAGGACAAATGCAATATTCACTTACTTTGAGGAGCAATTAATCTGGATTTGCAGTCAGATTTTGTTATGTTCTTTTTCACGTCACATATTTCCAAATCACTGTGTATGATGTCCAAATGTAACCATCGGAGTATTTCAATTTGGATTGAAAGACTCCGATGGTTACATTAACCTACCATCTCTGTACTGTTGGCATCTGTACAGAGGGTGGTATGTGCCCTGTCAGTAGGTTACAGAGCTCTTTTCTGAGCAGCAGAAGAATGTGGGGATGGGAAATCACCCTAGTTTTGCCTATAGGAAGAATATATCTTGGTAATTTAAAATAGTGAAACCAAACACAGACTTCTGGAAGATTCATTTTAAAAGCTGATTCTAGAGAGATGGTGGTAAATTCTGTTCAGTTCAAGTGTTTGGGTTCTCTGCAGCATGATGGAGAAACTTCCTTCTGGCCTCCATGAAATACATTTGCCTGCAGCTGACCAAAGGTAGTGCCACAGAAATAATAGAGTTCTTCTTAAAAAAGCCTTTGCACTTCTCCTCATGAAAGCCATGTTCACTGTGGCTTTTGGTTTTTTACAGTGTGATTTTCCCCTTCCATGGAACAGAGAAGATCCTACAGGCTAAATGTTGGTAGAAGGTCCCTGTCTAAATATAAGAAAAGAATATCAAGCAAATTGAGTCAGCATAATTTTTTCCTGAAAATCTGGGCATCATTTTGTTTGTACCTGATCAAGGTTTCCTTTAGATAAAATTAAAATACTGAATTCCAAGTCAGAAGGAGACCATGGTCTGTGTGATAGGTAGTGTCCATGTCTCCAGCTTTGTTTCACATGGCTATTTTGGCTCTAATTGTTACATGCCCCTAAAAGCACACCTTTGTATGTATTACCTTTATCTTTGAGTGTGCTGCAGGCAATTTTATCTGGAGTTTTGGGGTTTTTTGATACTATTCTTTATCATTGTATCTTTTTAGTCAGGCCTGTTAGTGATTACCTACAGAAATACTGCTACAACTAAACAAAGATTCTGAATCTCTAAGTGAGAAGAATTTTGTACTATGTACCACTTGGAACAGTTTTGGCCTGAATTTCATTTGTTTTCCAAAGGATTTCTTCGTATGGTGTCAAACTGTTGCGTGATTGGTGGGAGAGAGAGAGGAGAAAAAATAGATAGCTTCTGCATGTTAATAATAATCAGATGACATCTGTGAGATGAAACATTACAGTATGGATTACCTAACTTCATTTGACTTTGAAGTCCACCAGATTGTTACAAAGTTTGCAAAACGTTTGATCATTAGGAATACATGCTAAATTCCCCATCTTAAAGCTATACCCTTACAATGAGTGGCTGTAGTACTTGAGACTTGAAGTGAAAGGGGCTGGATGTGATTACAAATTGAACTGTAATGTAATCTAGGCTTTTCCAGTTAAGTTTTCCAGTGAAAGTTGAGGTTGGCTAACGATTTCTTTCCTGTGCACTGCCCTGAGGATCTGTTCTGTTTCTCCAGGGCACCTTGGCAAGAGACTTGCAGCTGTTTAAACCCCCTAATTAATGCCAGGTATTTCACTTTTATTTTTAAAACATGAAAAACAAAATACATTACCAAACCAAAGAAAAATAACAAATATTTTCCATTTGCCATTCATTACAGATGTCAGACAGCCATAAATATAGAAATGGCCAGCTGCAGGTGTAACCTAGTTCTGTTGTGTAATGCACACTCTGTTCCTATAACATTACTAAAAATGGCCTGTCTGTCTAATAAATAGCACCACCATTATACAGTAAAAGGTGAAAATTAATGCGAATGCTGCTGGTGAGTTAGCTATATTAACAAGCCAATCATCTAGTATTAGCAGTTATAATGGGGAACAACATAAACTTTTAAGAGCTTCTGCAAAAGCTTTCAGTCGTTTCAGTGTTGAGAATTTAAAATCACTGCTATCCTTTATTTCCTTAAATTTAGGAGGAAAAACATGTAGGAATTTTTAAAACGAAGTCACTGACATCTGCATCTCAAAAAAAAAAAGAAAAGAAAAATTGAGTCCAATCTGCATGTATCACTATTATCTCAGATGCTCTGCCAGTAAAGTTCCGTTGCTTCCATCAAAGGTTCTGGCCCATGTATGATAACCTTTGATAGCTAACTGATAGAGAACTGATAACCCCTTACTGATAGCTAAACCTTTCCCACATGCAGAGCAAGACCAGAGTACAATCTAAAATGGCAGTGAATAAAGGGACACGATAAACAAATGAAAGACTAATTGAGTTCTTCTACTTAGGCACAGAGCTGTCTGACCAACAGCTCATCTGGCCTGATGTCCTCTCACTGATGTTGCGTGGTAATTTGGGAAGACTTTAACACCAGACCATGTAACTTATGTTTCCTTCCAGACTGTGTCAGCAGTTGAGTTTCTGAAATAGATTTCTCTTGACCATTATAGGTAATAACTGGCAGCGGATTTATTATCTCCGAATTGTCAAGTCTGTCGCTGAATCCACTCTGGTCTCTACAGCAACTAAAGTCAGTGAGTACCACATTTTAATTGCGTGGTGTGTGAAATGCAACATGCTGAGAGCCACAGCCTTTGCTGGGATGGTCCTTAGGTCCTGCATGTATGTCCTCAAAGAATTACTGTTTTGTGTATTCCTAGAACAGCTTCCTCTCTAGCCTGCACATCTGGTGTGAGAACCACATGCAGGCTGGCTCAAGGTGATAAGTAGGATGATGGGAATCTTTCTGATTAGAGTCGTATCTTGTGAGATGTTTATATTTGAGTTAAATGTACTAATTCCCCCCCTCTGTTTTCCTCCCATTCTTTCATTTTATTCTTGGCTGCAGAAAAATCGTTAAAGAAAAATGTACCTTGAAAGACAGATTGTTATGCTTGGCAATGCTTTATGCTGTTGCTGTGCCTCAACACCATATTTGATCTGAACTTATTTGTATGAGATAAGTAGATGAAAAAAACCATGATTGGAAGTATTTCTATTTCATGTTTCAGCTGGTAACATGCATCAGAGGGAAAAAACATTAAAAGACAAATATCTATCAACTAGAAAAGCAAGTCTGATCTCAAACCTAGTCCTACAAGTTCCTGTGGAGAACTTCACAATGATGTTACATTCCTAACCTGCCTAAACAAGAGGATATGGAAGAAATGATAATCACTTTATTCTGTCCTATACTTCTGAAATTACTTCAGTGACAATTTTCTGTTTCCCAAAGTCAAGTGCCCATGAGTTTGTGTTACAATTGCATATTTAATTGCAGTCTATCAAGCACTTCAATTAAACACATGTTGTGGTGAAGAGGGGAAGGAGGAGGGAATTATTACATATTTGTAAACTAATGTTGAATTCTCATCTCAGACAAGTAAATGTCAAAGCTGGGAGTTCAGTGGAGTTGAATAAACCCTAAATATGTATTTTTGTCATTTCCACTTGTGACCAAGAACTGAACAGTCAAGTTTAAAAACTTCTTGTCTCCGGTATTTCTGCAGCTTTGAAATGCCTTGGTTTGGTTGGGAGCGCTGCTGCCCAAGACCTATCAGCTCTTTCTGTGTGTGGGGCCAAAAGGCATGGGTGCAAGTCAGATATAGGGACACAGCAGGTTAGTCGTCTTCTTCCCCCCACATGCATGTTCATGTGGGGTTTGATTTTTACAGGCTTTGAATAAATGGAGGGTGGTGGTGGTGTTTCTCATGCCAAGCGCAGCAGCACAGCACCTGCTAGGGAAGGCAGTGTAATGCAGAGCAGAATTTGCTGTCTGTGGGTTTAACAGTTAGTTTGGGAAATGGCTGTGATTTTACAAGCCAGCTCTACTAAACCAGACAAAACTGCCCTTGGTGGTCTCTGCTTCAAGTAGCATTTTAATGCTATTGGATTTCCATGGTTACTTTTATCATGCTCTGCCGTTGAAACCCAGCTGAAGTGCTTCGAGGAGGTGTCATCTAGGAAAGAAAGGGCAGGTCCCACAAGGAAACAGACTTGGAAGTGCCCCAGAGGAGCAAGAACCTGTAGGAACTATGGCTTTTTGCATTATCTTCTCTGATGCCTGAGGTGAACTAGAAGTCTTTCAAGAAAGCAGGTTGCAAGGAAGTGGCTTGTCACTTTTGCACTGCTAATACTACCCTAAGTTAAAATATTGGATCCCATCCCTGCTCAAAACACAAGTATCTGTGAAATGTTATGAAGAAGAATGACACAGAGCCAAAATAGCGTGGCACTGTGAAAAAGGGAGAATGAAAGCATATCAAAGATGCTTTAGTGATTTTATGCCTTCTCTTGTATTCTGGAGTTCGTAGCAGTCACAAAAACAATTTACTGTTCTATCAGGAGGAAAATAGCTATAAATCATAGCTAAGTTAATTCATACTTTCTGTGAAGTGTACTTAAGAGTTATCACTGTCCTAAACAAATTTCCACTTTAGATAACGCTATTCCACAAATGGTGCTTCCAAATTCAGTCTTCAGTTATAATTGAAATGACAGGAAACACATTCAATCACCATTGTTCTATCTGTATGAATTAGAAGATGTTTTCAGGATCCCTTAAGAAATAGCTGCTGACTGCTCCAAAATAAAAGGTGCAAATAAACACCAGAATTGTTGTTATGTTAGGCAGATGGCTTTTGCAGATTTGTGTTAGACAATATCCATGTGAATAGTAAGGGAAAATGGGAAAGAGGGCCATTTAAAAAGTCAGAGAGGAAAAAGAAAAAGGACTGAGAGAAAGGGGAAAAAAAAGGGTCAAAAAAGTAGTAGCAAAAAGAGATGGAAAAATAATCATAGGCAGAAGTGAAAGAGAAAATAGAAGGATATAAACCCAAATAAAAACAGGAGATGGAAGGAGATCTAAAGACAGGAAACAGGAAAACGTGAGAAAGAAACAAGAGAGAGTGGTATTTGATTAACACATGTTGCTACCTTTACATCAGAGGGAAGTGAACAGAGGGCAGTCGTGCCATTTAGGGCTCCAGGATGGAAACAGAGGGGCAATGTCTTTTTTACCCATTTATTAAACATTGTTTAAGATTTTTTTACCCAAGGATGGATTTAATGAGGGTCAAGAGAAAATGTTTAAAGCATGTCATGTATGTCTGAAAGTGAAATGCAGATCCTAGCAGCAGCCCCTGCTGAGGAAGGAACCCATCAAGCACAGCAGATCCAATATATACACCGACATCCCTAAAATGTTCTGCAATTCTAACTTTCCCTTTCAACACCTCTACTGTTTACCCTTATGATGGTATATTTTACAGAACAAATGGCCAACTGGGGTTGTCAGGCCTTATGCTCTTTTTATGGCTGCAGAGGGTTATAAATAATCCTAATACTTGATACCCTGGCTCTGTTGGGGAGCCCGGTGCATCAATCTAAGCCGGATAGCAAGCTATCAGATGCAGGCAGCCACCACAGAACATACTATTTTCCATCTATTTTTAAGCTAAATTTAAAGATCAGCTTTTGTCATCCATCGATTTTGAAAGCCTTTTATTTTGTTGTTCAAGAAGGCTCAGAAGACTCGGGCTTGCAAGTTGCTGGCTCCAGGTCATGGTAGCCAATAGAGGCATCAACACCAGCATCGTAAAGCTCAGCACTTGTAACAGTAGGTGAAGTCTGATGATTAGTAGAGAGGGAATCCACAGGAGACAGAAACCTTTTCTTCCTTGGGCCAAGAGGAAGCCTCCATCCACAGCAGCTGGAATATTTCTAACGTGCAACCCAAACATAATAAAGGTGTGAAGTCTAAAAGTGGGAAACACCTACCACAGTTCCAACAGCCAAAGCAAACAGGAAAGAGCTCAGTAGTTACGGCTTCAAATAACTTGTTCCTCAGTCCTTTCCATATTTTACTGGCATCCTCACAGTCACGAACCCATGTACAGAGCAAAACCCCACATGGGTTTTACAACTAACCTAGAAACAAACTCCAAAGTCTTGTGGATCAGAGGCTGCTTCCTGGCCCTGGATTCTGTATTACCTTAGCATGGTTTGCTTTTCTTGTGCTCTTTTTCTGTTTGGTTGATTTGGGAGGAGGAGTTGGGTTTTGTTCCATCGTTTCCTATTCTTTTGTCTAACTTCTCTAAACTACGAAAAAAAAAGTTGGATTATCAGTTTTCCTTTATTTTATGGACCCCTGAGAGAAGCTATAAAAATTAGTATCTTCTTTTGGCTTCTCATTTTAGTGCTAAAAGAGAAAGCAACCAGAATGAATGTGGGCAATGATGTGGTTTTTCCAGCAGCATCAAAAGCATCAGGAGGAGTATTAGACTGCTGCTTGATTAAATATCTCAAATTTACTTAAATTCATTATTTTCTGAGAAAATCTTGGTAACATTTGACAACATCTTCAGAACATTCTGCCTTTACCAGTCTCTCAACGTTTCTTTCAATAACCTCTTTACTACATTTATATCTAGAAAAAAAGAAGCAAGAAGTTGAAGTTAAGGCTATTAATATAGAACAGTAGAAAGATGATGCCTGTGGATTTGTCTACTCGTATAAAAATACAGAGTGAGATCTACTTGACAACCATGTACAAAACATGTAAAATCTATCCATGTGCTGGTTGTCACTGAGGATTGAATGCATTCAGAAGACAAAAGTAGTTCTTCATGGAGAGGCTGACAGTGCAGCATCAAACCACTTTCTGTCCCTGCCTGTTCGTATCTGCAGACACGTGCATGGGTGTATCTTGCTTCTCACAGGTACTGTTAGAGCCCTTTGCTACAGTGCAGCTAGTTTGTCTCAAAATGATTTCTCAAATATCATTCAGGTACTGGGTACCCCGATTTTTGCAATCCCCATTTAACTCCAGGCTCAAAGATGAATGAGCACAGAAACCTCTGAGAAGAAGTCAACATGTTTACCTCATTAGATTTATTCCACTAATGAAAATGGCACCCAGAGTGTATTTGGGCACAGGTTTGGAAGTAGGAAGTTTGCTTCAACTTGATTTCACTTGGCTAAATTAAGATTAATCTTGAGATTTCCCTCACTTTGAGCTCCATGTGGAGTTGTAAAAATCATGCTTCGCTTTCAAAGATCCTTGCTCTCAGCCACAAACTCTGGTTTTGGATATGTGCTGCCATCTCAAACCAGCGAGTACTGAGCTCCATAGGGCTGTTGCAGAAAAGCATCTATGTAGATGTTTGATTTCAGGTCCTGTTGAGGGCCAGCTCCTCAAAACATAGAGCTCATCACACGTTCAACTCCTTTATTGGACTGAGCCCAGGGCACAAGGTCTGGGAGATGGATGTGTCTGTGCTGTGCTGACAAAGACAAAGCAGTGCAGCTTCACTGACAGGCTCCATGGCCCGCTCGGATATTTCAGGACAGGTTAGGGACCAGCACTGGTTTATTACGTGAACAAAGGTCAGTAGTTTGCCTGCTTGCTCAAACCAGCAAAGTCTGGTTTTAATCCATGAAAACACACCAAAACACCCTTCTTGGAATAAAAAAGGTATGTTGTGCTTTCCTGACCGCCGTTTTCCCTGGTGGCAAGTTTCTCATTCAGAGTTATATCCATGGCTTTGTTTATAAGACTTTACAGAAGGATCTGCAACGGTTTAGCAAGGGGAGGGAATACTCCCATATGCAAAAACACAGAACCCATTAAAGCATGTGAGGCTCTGCTGGTTCCCCTCCCCAGCTGCTACTAAGTTTATTTGGAGGCTGCAGCCTGGAAAAGGAGCGCATCTGCACCCCGTATGTGGGAATTCATTTCCAACATAGCTGCAGGAGTGTGGGTCCAGCAGACCCTCCCCTAAAACCCCCCCTTCAGGTCCCCCTCCACGCTGACTTAATTGGAACCAGAGCAGACGCGCCGTTCCCTCCCTCCCTGGCATCACCATGGGGTTAAGCAGCATAGCAAACCTTGTGTGGGCCCCTCTGCATGGGGCGAGCTTCACCCCCAGAGCAAACCAGGCGTCACGCTGGATGGTGGGGCGTGAGCGAGGCATCAAAGAGGACGATGCTGTGTCACTGCACCGCATCTTCTGGGGCTGCGCCTCTTCCCTCTTCGGCTGCAGAGCTCACTCGGGGTGTTGTGAAGTACCCACCTCAGGAGAAAAACAATCGAAGGGCAACACTCAAACTGAGACAGGGAAAGGGTATGGTAGTGCTTAGATTAGAGCTCACTTTTTGCACAGGAGGAAAAAGTAAGTTTCTTTTTATACTTTGGGACTGCCTGGAAGATGTCGGGAAGGGTTGTCTTGGAGTGGTGGGAGCAAAGGCAACTTCTGTTTTAAACATTCCTTAAAGGACTAGCGTACCAGGGTAATTAAAAGGAGAGATAAACAGTAGCAAATATAACTGCAATCAGAAGCATTTGTGAAGGGCTTCATCCTGAAAAGACAAACGTTAAGGTTTTGGGGAGCTCTTTACTATTACACAGGTATGAGAATAAGCATTAAAATAGGCAGTACTTCTGTGACTTAAGTGAATAAATAAACTAATGAAAGACAACACTTTAAAACAAATGATTGCACAGGAAGTATGTGCAGGGCAAATGTCAGCAGGCAGCCTCATTCTACCTTCATAAGCTTTTAGACATTTTAACAGTTTTATACATATTCACTTGCATGTGTATCTCTCTGTGGTTCAGCTGAGTTTCTGGCCCCAGGGCCATCACTGCCCAAAAGCCAAAGTCACATTTAAAGTAAGCAGTGACCTCTGGATCAAAAATAACAAAGTCACATGCTGATGAACAGGAGAGAATGATGGTCATGCTTTATAGCTTTAAGCCATAGGTTTGTTTTGGTAACACTAACTTCCTTAAGGTCTCTTTTTTGAAAAAAAAAGAAAAGAGATTTATTTGTTCTTTTTTTTTTATATCAATTTATTTTTCTTACAAGAAAACATTCTTTTTTGTCCAAGGATTTCTTTTGGTAAAATTCATAGTACATAGAAGCAAGTTAAATGTGGCAAAAGCACTTTGCTTTCCGTAGATAAACACAGAGGTACCGAGGTCCAATTCATGGCTGTGGCACTGCTGCCCTCATCCCATGTTCCACATTTGACCCACAGCATTTTCCTGGGAGGGGTAAGCCCCTTTTCCACAGCTGTCTCAGCATTTCAGTATCCAAAGAGACTCCATTTAAAGACATCCATTTAAAACTCACAGATCTTGCCCTTTCGGATGTGCTGGGGACATTGGCCGCTGTTACAGGCTGGTGACTGCAGAGAGGAGCAGGGATTTCTCATGTGCTAGTAGGGTAAGTTGGGAGCGCACCTTGCTCCTCTTCTTCTTGCAGCTTGGTGGCTTCCTTACGACACTCGGATCCTCAGTCCTACCTCACCAGTTTTCCTCACCACCTTAAAGGAAAAACATGAAGTATTGATTAAAGGACTTGTATTTTTCAAGAAGAGATGAAAAGATGATGCTTTACCTCAGAGACTAGGAGAAGCATTTGTGGTACCTGTCCCCTTTACAGTAACAAACCAAGGTCTAGTCATCCTCTAGTCTTCATGAGGGAAAACCTTTATTCACTTTTGTATTAGCTACTACCTTATTTATTTCTTGTCCATGGCTGTTAGTATTGAATCAAACTTTGTTTCTGAGGTTGAGAGGAAAGATAGTTTTACTATTGGCTCTAATCGTGTATTTTGCTCAAGCCACTGCCACAAACATTTATTTACTCAGGGAGCACCTAAAAATTTTAATCAGAGTTTGATTCACATTCGTGTTCAAGACTTCACATGATCCTTTTATCAGCACAAGTAAAGCCTTGAAAGACTGCATTGAAAATATTGTAGGAAAAAGCTGTCTTATGATATTTACAAAAAGTTTTGGTCAGGGCAAAAATTCCAGGGAAGGTGACTTGCTCTTGTAATTTTGCCACTTCTATGAAAAATGTAGGAACTAAAAGTGAAAGAAACGACTTAAATCTTTAGGCTTTTAATGCAAAATGGTCCGAAACTAAGTAATTTATCTTGCTCTTTGCTATTGAAGAAAGTGCTACCAAGGTCTGGCATTAACCCCAACCACCTAACTTGTGTGACAGCTACAGATTTGTGTTCTTAGGATTCCACCACAAGTAAATACTTGCGAAGCCGATGCATTTTTTGTAGTGATGATGGAGTCAAAATGGCTCCTTTGTTCTGCTGTATGTATCTTGGAGCTGGATTTTTCTATGAAGTCTGCGGAAGCTTGTTACCATGTTAAATGTCCAGCTTTCATTAAATCCATACCTGAAGTATAAGTAAATGAATCCTGAATTTCTCATTTGAAAGTATTTGTGCTTTTCATGGATATATGCCAACCAGATTCTAGATTTAAAGAGACGTTGTGATAACCTTAACCACACTGTGGCTAGACTAAACCTCAAAGATCTTGTTCTTAGGGGCACTGCTCTTTGAAGTGGCACCACTGACAGTTTTAGCTACTGTAGGTATTTATAAGGTAAAAAATGATTAATAGGCATAAAATGTGATTTCAACAGTATGTCAGCATCACCAAACTGGATTATATTCTTGCGTTCCAAACTTTTGTTTGCTCAATCTGAGTTTTGTTTTCTCTCACTTATTTTTAACTTTTCTCTTTTTCTCTATGAACCTACCCTGAAGGAACATAGAAGCAGCGTTTGCCAACTACAATAGAAAATCTCCTGCAGTTCAGAGGTATGTATTACTATGAACTGAACTTGCAGCTCTTAAATAATATTGTGTGTTTAGCCTGTTTACTCACCAAAGTGGTTGGAGGAGTATCTGTGCATTTCCCACATTGCTTCCAGTATGCTGCTTTGTTGGTGATTTATTAATGATACTTGTGATTTATTACTGTCACTTTATTAGATTATGTGCAAATCGGTAACAAAACACTATGTGGAAGATGCCTTGCTAGTCATAAAGCATTCAAGAAGCCATGAAAATCAGTTAAGCTTGAACCTATTGAACAAAAGAGCATAGTGCTGTCTATTGATCAGGGGCCTTTAGATATGTAATGAACAGTAGTACTTTGGACCCTGTCAGATAGTGTTTTCCTTTGGATCTGATAAATTACACTCTTTTGTATTAGTGGTTCATAAAACACTCTTGTACTTTCTTTCAGCTGTAGTACTGTGGTCAACTTGTATGGCCAAGGCATATAAATGTTGTTAGAAAACCTGGCATTTTCTTTTCCAACACAGTTTTAGCCACCGAGTTAACACTGATCTAACTTTCATATATGGCAGAAGATTGAGGGCTGGCCTGCAAATAGTTTGCAGAATGTGATTAAATCCCATAGCATGATATACACAATCTCTTATATATGAATAACATACAGATTTGGACCGTAGCTGTATAATTTCTTTATTAGTCCAGATTGTATGCTGAATTTCTTATTGAACAAGCAAAAAATGTGTAAGCTTAAGTCCTTATTTGTTACTGGCTTGAAGGGTGCTTTGTTTCTATTTACAGTACCAGGACTTGATTTCTTCCTGCTTTGCAGTTTGTAAATTCACACGAAAACAGAGCTGGGTTTGTAGGTAAGAAGTTACTGTTTTAATTGGATAAAGTTGGAGGCAGAGCTCGCAGTGCAGTAGGCCCCAAGTCTTACATCTGTGTCATTCTCTGAATGATATCCCCGCTATGGAGGAGTGCATGTTTGCTAGGACGTTCCTCCGCATTGGAGAGTCGCTTTCTCCTCCCCTCCACTCCTCTCCCTTGTAAGAAAAATATCCAGAAGAATGAGCCCAGGAGTGTATTTTATGTTAATAAGGATTAAGGACAATAAACTTCCAGCAGCTTCTTTTTCTCTGGATGTTTTCTAATGCCCTCTCGAGTGTTTGCTCAGGTTATCTGTGTTTGAATTAGTTCCTCTCAAATGCGCCTGATTTAGGCAATAGTAGCCATAACCTCTAGGAACTGCTTGGCAGTACGAAAGAACAGTGATATTAGTTTGAATATCATCAGTGCCCTGGCACGTCAAATAAGTAAAAGGTTCTGTTTAACTCAAGTTTAAGATTTTCTTTTGCTGTGTTTGCAGTTACAGGCAAAATCCAGTCCCACTTTCAGCTAATACTGAGAGCAGGAGCAATGTCTGGTAAAATCTTTGATCCAGTGTTTTCTGCCTTTCAAGCACACACATATTGAGTCCCCTACTCCTAAGGACAGCACTTTGAAGGCTGAGAGCTGGATTATAGAAAGAAAAGAATGTAAATAGGAATGCCATAGTAAGCAGTCAGTTTTCTCAGACTGGAAAGCCTTGGGGGACAAGGGAAATGAAGCATTTATGAGCCTTTACTTGAAGCTACTATTTTATATTTTTCAGGCTCTTTGGAACATCTGTTTTATGGCTGATTCTGGAGACCCTAGTTGTACCAGCAAAAAATCTCAGTGGGTTAACCAGCAGGGACAATTTCAGCATAGGAATAAAAACTGTTTGCTAAGGTGGATGTCGGTTTAGCTGCTGATTTCAGTACAGTAGGCCTGCAATGAATATTTTGATACTTTCAGTGTTTTCAGTTACTTCTGTATGAATTAATATAACTAATTATCATCTTAAGCCGATTCAAAAGCTCTCTTGGCAACACTGTAACACAGTGGCTACCTAAATAGTAAATGAAAACATAGCTAAAATGAGTCAAAGCTTAGTAACATCTGCAGTATATTAAGAAAGGTTTTGGAGCTCTAAAACATGACCCAAGTGCTCAGCATCCTTGCAGATGTCTTTTACTGCAGCCTGGTTTTGCTCTGGCCTTTCTCAGAGTTGGCTTAAAGGGCAAGTAGTCTCTGATGACCAAATTAATTGACCCAGCGGAATGGATATAGGAGGAAGAAGTAAGATTACCATTTCAAATCACTATTTTCTATGTAAATTTCTATGTAAAATGAGTCTAGGTCAATGTCTAGCTTGTTTAATACATGTTTCTTATTTTACAAAGGCAACTATAATTAAGTTATAGAATTACAGAAGTCTGGCTGAAAAGAAAATTTCTAGCTGTAAAATATTTGAAGGTTAAAACCAATAATTTCTTGTGACTGTGTAGCAATCCTGCTAAAAACCTTTCTCTGACAGCTCTCCTTATCAAAAAGCAAGCCAAATGAGAATTCCTGCACTTTGAATTTCATTCCATCAGTTGAATCTAGATACCTTCGTTTTCCAGTGCACAATACTGAAATATTGTCAACACCCAGATAAGTAAAATAATGGCACACCCCCCTCCCCAATAATGTTTTGATGAAAAAGGAGAGATTCACAGTATCATTTGCCATAGAAACCAGATAAACTGGGCTGAAAGACACTTTAATCAGAAAAGTGCTCCATTAGTTTGCTTGCAGTCTTGAAGGTACTGCCTTATTTTCTCTCTGTCTATATGTGTAATCATATATCTTTACCTACCCAGAAGAATCTCATCTCAGAAACAATTTCAGAGAGACATTGTGTATGCAGACCCTCTCATTTATATGTGGCTTATTGTTCTACCTATTCACATCCCATTTAAAGACTCAGTTCATCCGTGCTGCCCAGAGACAGTAAGGGGGAGTAACAAGGGGTGGATATTATCCTGCCCCTATTGAGTAAATCCTACTCTGTGGCCTGTTCTGCAGGAAATAATACCCAAAGAAACCATAGAGGAAAA